>NW_026137911.1:0-7500 GCF_019393585.1 Leptopilina boulardi
AATATTAAAATGCACCAGCTATCCTGAGGGAAACTTCGGAAGGAACCAGCTACTAGATGGTTCGATTGGTCTTTCGCCCCTATACTCAATTCTGACAATCGATTTGCACGTCAGAACTGTTTCGGTCTTCCATCAGGGTTTCCCCTGACTTCAACCTGATCAAGTATAGTTCACCATCTTTCGGGTCACAGCATATATGCTCAAGGTACGTTCCAGTTAGAGGCATAAATAATATAAATATACATTATACATAACTATATAGAACGCCCCGGGATTGTGTTAATTAGCTATAAATAGCTAAAAAACTAATCCCATTATTAGTCAAGTTAATTACGCTATTAGGTTTATATCCCAATAACTTGCACATATGTTAGACTCCTTGGTCCGTGTTTCAAGACGGGTCCCGAAGGTATCCTGAATCTTTCGCATTGTTAATCATACAAGTGCATATAATAAACACAAAAATCAATGATAATTATGCCATTATATAATTCCGAAAAATTAACGCACTGTAATCATATAAATCTATCAGCACTTTATCAAATTAATAACATTTATTCTGTGTTAAAATGCAAGCGATTTAATTGGAATAAACTATAAGTTATATTTTATGATAAATTTGGTATATGCTAATAGATTACAATGTCCTTATATGGAAAAAATGCACACTATTCTCATAATATTATTTAAATATTACAATTTTAATGATGAATTTTCCATAACGGATATTCAGGTTCATCGGGCTTAACCTCTAAGCAGTTTCACGTACTGTTTAACTCTCTATTCAGAGTTCTTTTCAACTTTCCCTCACGGTACTTGTTTACTATCGGTCTCATGGTTATATTTAGTTTTAGATGGAGTTTACCACCCACTTAGTGCTGCACTATCAAGCAACACGACTCTTTGGAAACATCATCTAGTAATCATTAACGTTATACGGGCCTGGCACCCTCTATGGGTAAATGGCCTCATTTAAGAAGGACTTAAATCGTTAATTTCTCATACTAGAATATTGACGCTCCATACACTGCATCTCACATTTGCCATATAGACAAAGTGACTTAGTGCTGAACTGTTTTCTTTTCGCTCGCCGCTACTAAGAAAATCCTTGTTAGTTTCTTTTCCTCCCCTAATTAATATGCTTAAATTCAGGGGGTAGTCCCATATGAGTTGAGGTTGTATATAACTTTATCTTGCCATAAATTCTTTATATATAATGATAAAACATTTAATTAAATTCGTTATAACATTTTTATTAATTCTTGTATGCAAAGTTTTTATTTATCCATTTTTAACGAACCAACGAAGAATAATAACATAACCAAGATTTTTCTATTTCCGAATCATTAATAAGAGACAATTCTAGATGAAAAATATTTCAATTTTTTATGCTAGACATTTCTCAGTATTATTTGATTGAAAAAGAAAATATTTCTCTTCGTTTTTCACATTCAAATGTGAGATAATGTTTTTCATTTATTTTTTAATATTATGAATAAAAATTATTATATTTATCCAATAATATACCATATGCTTATAAAAATTTATAAGCAACTTAATTAGCATAGTCTTACAACCCTCAACCATATGTAGTCCAAGCAGCACTATAAAATTAATTAAAGTACATAACAGCATGGACTGCGATATGCGTTCAAAATGTCGATGTTCATGTGTCCTGCAGTTCACACGATGACGCACAGTTTGCTGCGTTCTTCATCGACCCATGAGCCGAGTGATCCACCGCTTAGAGTTTTATAATTCATTTTTATATAATGTCAATTATGTTTTTATTGAAAGAAATTAAAAATACACCATTTTACTGGCATATATCAATTCCTTCAATAAATGTATTTATATACCTAAAATAAATGTTGCGAAATGTCTTAGTTTCATATAAGCATTATGTATCATAATAATCTGGTTGGTTATGGGGTTTGCTATTTTGGGTGACACATACTGCAATTTATATAAAACATTAACCTGATGGATGCCAGGTACAACATTGTTTATTTCAGGTTGTTGCATTAGCCAACGTATGCCCATAACTAAGATGAACAATACATATTCGCAACGCGTGTATAGTAATAAATACACACAAATTTTAAAAATTAGTTAATATCTACCAATTATATTAACACTTATTTCGATGATTACCACACATTCGAAATTATTTTATTTTGATTCGACTTCCACTTTCGAATTTTGTTTCTTCGATTTTCATGTTCGAAACATTATTTTTATAGGAAACGCCGTTGTTGTAAGTACTCGCCACAAATACGCACAACATACATTAGAAATGTTAAAATCTTTTTATGAGGTTGCCAAGCCCCACACTAACTATATAAATAAAACCCATCTTCGTTTTATTTTGATTTTAACTTTTGATTCCATGGAATCATTTTGTTATATTTTTATTTTGGTAAATTGTTTTTATTTGTATAATTACAAATATTTATTAACGGTAAGGATATTATACAATAATGATCCTTCCGCAGGTTCACCTACGGAAACCTTGTTACGACTTTTACTTCCTCTAAATAATCAAGTTCGGTCAACTTTTGCGAAACAACCGTAACACGCAAGGCGTCACAGTGATCACGTCCGGAGACCTCACTAAATAATTCAATCGGTAGTAGCGACGGGCGGTGTGTACAAAGGGCAGGGACGTAATCAATGCGAGTTAATGACTCACACTTACTGGGAATTCCAAGTTCATGTGAACAGTTTCAGTTCACAATCCCAAGCATGAAAGTGGTTCAGCGGTTTACCCGGACCTCTCGGTCTAGGAAATACACGTTGATACTTTCATTGTAGCGCGCGTGCAGCCCAGGACATCTAAGGGCATCACAGACCTGTTATTGCTCAATCTCATTATTGCTAGACGCAATTTGTCCATTTAAGAAGCTAGTGTCCTTATAATGGGACAAACCAACAGGTACGGCTCCACTTACATAAACACATTCAAACACAATAAGCATTTTACTGCCAACATGAATGAAGGCTACATAAGCTTCAGCACCATAATCCTGAAGATATCTATTTAATATATTTGAGTCTCGTTCGTTATCGGAATTAACCAGACAAATCACTCCACGAACTAAGAACGGCCATGCACCACCACCCATAGATTCGAGAAAGAGCTATCAATCTGTCTTACACACTTATGTTCGGACCTGGTAAGTTTTCCCGTGTTGAGTCAAATTAAGCCGCAGGCTCCACTCCTGGTGGTGCCCTTCCGTCAATTCCTTTAAGTTTCAGCTTTGCAACCATACTTCCCCCGGAGCCCAAAAGCTTTGGTTTCCCGGGAAGCGACTGAGAGAGCCATAAAAGTAGCTACACCCAATTGCTAGCTGGCATCGTTTATGGTTGAGACTAGGACGGTATCTGATCGTCTTCGAGCCCCCAACTTTCGTTCTTGATTAATGAAAACATCCTTGGCAAATGCTTTCGCTTAAGTTAGTCTTACGACGGTCCAAGAATTTCACCTCTCGCGTCGTAATACTAATGCCCCCAAACTGCTTCTATTAATCATTACCTCTTGATCTGAAAACCAATGAAAGCAGAACAGAGGTCTTATTTCATTATCCCATGCACAGAATATTCAGGCATTTGAAGCCTGCTTTAAGCACTCTAATTTGTTCAAAGTAATAGTACCGGCCCACAATAACACTCGTTTAAGAGCACTAATGCAGGTTTTTAAATAGGAGGAACATATGAAAAAATACAAGTATTTAATCACATATAAGAACTCCACCGGTAATACGCTTACATACATAAAGGTATAGTACTAACCACAATTGTAAGTTGTACTACCCGTATGAAGCACAAGTTCAACTACGAACGTTTTAACCGCAACAACTTTAATATACGCTATTGGAGCTGGAATTACCGCGGCTGCTGGCACCAGACTTGCCCTCCAATTGGTCCTTGTTAAAGGATTTAAAGTGTACTCATTCCAATTACAGGGCCTCGGATATGAGTCCTGTATTGTTATTTTTCGTCACTACCTCCCCGAGCTGGGAGTGGGTAATTTACGCGCCTGCTGCCTTCCTTAGATGTGGTAGCCGTTTCTCAGGCTCCCTCTCCGGAATCGAACCCTGATTCCCCGTTACCCGTTGCAACCATGGTAGTCCTAGATACTACCATCAAAAGTTGATAGGGCAGACATTTGAAAGATCTGTCGTCGGTACAAGACCATACGATCTGCATGTTATCTAGAGTTCAACCAATATAACGATCTTGCGATCGCTTGGTTTTAGCCTAATAAAAGCACATGTCCCATAAGGTTCATGTTTTAATTGCATGTATTAGCTCTAGAATTACCACAGTTATCCAAGTAACTGTTAACGATCTAAGGAACCATAACTGATATAATGAGCCTTTTGCGGTTTCACTTTTAATTCGTGTGTACTTAGACATGCATGGCTTAATCTTTGAGACAAGCATATAACTACTGGCAGGATCAACCAGAATAATGTTTTCTTTTCATATTTCATTCATATTTTTTGAATTGAAATAAGCAATATAAATATTATAGATTTTCCACTTTATATATAATTCCATTTTTTTATATTATTGAATGTAATTCAATATTTTGCCTTTGGGTAAAAATTTTAAATATATTTATAAAAATAAATCCATTCGAATACGGCCATTTTTATATAGCACTCGTAATTCGTATTTCCATTTTTAAATTCTACTTGTTTTACCAATATAACAAGAAGATCATACAATTATTGTAATATATTTTCTATAATTTTGTCTTTATATATACATATATTTCATTCTAAAATATCATTTTATTTCCAACATACATAAATTTTGTATCCACACTTGTACAATTTTTGTTTAACCAAATATAAGTTAAATCATTTGCATCTTGATGATAAATTTAAAATTTATCTCTTTTCATATAACTCTCTGGTAATATATAACATAAAACCGAGCGCACATGATAATTCTTCCAAATTTATATATAAATTTTATATTTCTTTCATATAATAATATGAATCCATTTTGTATTATACCGTAACGATATAATAATCCAACTTTACAGGCAGGTAATAAACTAATATTTGCCTGCCACCAAAAATTAACGATAATATATGGAAACGATTTGTTATTCTATGTATAATAGAAACTTGACTTTTGTTTCAACGATATTATCTAAAATAGCGTATATTCCTATTATCCGCGGAGCCAAGTCCCGTGTTCAAAAAGAACTGAGAAACAAATTTGTACGGATAATAATATACTTTATTATAAGTAACCAATATAATCATTATACGAAATATATATTTCGAACAATGCGAGGTCGGCAACCACTGCCTACCTATAGTAGTTTTTGAACCCGCTGTCCTCAAAGCGGGTATTTTCAATTCCATTTACCACCCAACATACGGGCTATTCTCTTATATATTACGAGAATATATGAACACTTCATTTTCCATTATTCATATATATTATATGATTATTTTTTCCCCTATATACATATAATAAATATTCATTTTCATATGTATATGATTTAATTTACTCATATAATTGCCAAAATCATATGAACACATACGTTTTGAACAATATGAGAGGTCGGCAACCACTGCCTACCTATAGTAGTTTTTGAACCCTCTGTCGTAAAACAGCTAGCTTACACTACTATATCCATTCACTAAAATGGCTTTTCTCTATAATACTTAGAGAATATGGGAATATTTCAACATTTTTCCATATACATATAATAAATATTCATTTTCATATGTATATGATTTAATTTACTCATATAATTGCCAAAATCATATGAACACATACGTTTTGAACAATATGAGAGGTCGGCAACCACTGCCTACCTATAGTAGTTTTTGAACCCTCTGTCGTAAAACAGCTAGCTTACACTACTATATCCATTCACTAAAATGGCTTTTCTCTATAATACTTAGAGAATATGGGAATATTTCAACATTTTTCCATATACATATAATAAATATTTATTTTCATATGTATATGATTTAATTTACTCATATAATTGCCAAAATCATATGAACACATACGTTTTGAACAATATGAGAGGTCGGCAACCACTGCCTACCTATAGTAGTTTTTGAACCCTCTGTCGTAAAACAGCTAGCTTACACTACTATATCCATTCACTAAAATGGCTTTTCTCTATAATACTTAGAGAATATGGGAATATTTCAACATTTTTCCTTATACATATAATAAATATTTATTTTCATATGTATATGATTTAATTTACTCATATAATTGCCAAAATCATATGAACACATACGTTTTGAACAATATGAGAGGTCGGCAACCACTGCCTACCTATAGTAGTTTTTGAACCCTCTGTCGTAAAACAGCTAGCTTACACTACTATATCCATTCACTAAAATGGCTTTTCTCTATAATACTTAGAGAATATGGGAATATTTCAACATTTTTCACTTATACATATAATAAATATTAATTTTCATATGTATATGATTTAATTTACTCATATAATTGCCAAAATCATATGAACACATACGTTTTGAACAATATGAGAGGTCGGCAACCACTGCCTACCTATAGTAGTTTTTGAACCCTCTGTCGTAGAACAGCTAGCTTACAGCTACTATATCCATTCACTAAAATGGCTTTTCTCTATAATACTTAGAGAATATGGGAATATTTCAACATTTTTCACTTATACACATAATAAATATTAATTTTCATATGTATATGATTTAATTTACTCATATAATTGCCAAAATCATATGAACACATACGTTTTGAACAATATGAGAGGTCAGCATCCACTGCCTGCCTATGGTAGTTTATGAACCCTCTGTCATTGTACAGCCAGCTTACACTAGTGTACCCTTTTTATAAATGCATTTTCTGTATAATAAATACGTTTTGAACAATATGAGAGGTCGGCAACCACTGCCTACCTATAGTAGTTTTTGAACCCTCTGTCGTAGAACAGCTAGCTTACAGCTACTATATCCATTCACTAAAATGGCTTTTCTCTATAATACTTAGAGAATATGGGAATATTTCAACATTTTTCACTTATACACTATAATAAATATTAATTTTCATATGTATATGATTTAATTTACTCATATAATTGCCAAAATCATATGAACACATACGTTTTGAACAATATGAGAGGTCAGCATCCACTGCCTAGCATGGTAGTTTATGAACCCTCTGTCATAGTACAGCCAGCTTACACTACTGTACCCTTCTTATAAATGTATTTTCTCTATAATACATACTAGAAAATAATGGAATATTTGAAAAGTTTTCTACTAACCACTACCTACCTATAGTAGATTTGAACTCGTCGTAGACAGCTAGTTTACGCTACTGTAACCATTTCACTAAAATTGCTATTCTAAATACTAGAGAATATTGCTATATTTTAACATTTTTCACTTATACATATAATAAATATTCATTTTCATATGTATATGATTTAATTTACACATATAAATGCCAAAATCATATGAATACTTA
>NW_026137912.1:0-39486 GCF_019393585.1 Leptopilina boulardi
AAAATTTAAAAAAAAGTGTTTTTTTCGCCTCCCATACTTCGCCATACTTGGCCCATAGTTCGCCCATAGTTCGAAAATTTAAAAAAAAGTGTTTTTTTCGCCTCCCATACTTCGCCATACTTGGCCCATAGTTCGCCCATAGTTCAAAAATTTAAAAAAAAGTGTTTTTTTCGCCTCCCATACTTCGCCATACTTGGCCCATAGTTCGCCCATAGTTCGAAAATTTAAAAAAAAGTGTTTTTTTCGCCTCCCATACTTCGCCATACTTGGCCCATAGTTCGCCCATAGTTCGAAAATTTAAAAAAAGTGTTTTTTTCGCCTCCCATACTTCGCCATACTTGGCCCATAGTTCGCCCATAGTTCGAAAATTTAAAAAAAATGTTTTTTTCGCCTCCCATACTTCGCCATACTTGGCCCATAGTTCGCCCATAGTTCGAAAATTTAAAAAAAGTGTTTTTTTCGCCTCCCATACTTCGCCATACTTGGCCCATAGTTCGCCCATAGTTCAAAAATTTAAAAAAAATGTTTTTTTCGCCTCCCATACTTCGCCATACTTGCCCATAGTTCGCCCATAGTTCAAAAATTTAAAAAAAAGTGTTTTTTTCGCCTCCCATACTTCGCCATACTTTGCCCATAGTTCGCCCATAGTTCAAAAATTTAAAAAAAGTGTTTTTTTCGCCTCCCATACTTCGCCATACTTGGCCCATAGTTCGCCCATAGTTCGAAAATTTAAAAAAAGTGTTTTTTTCGCCTCCCATACTTCGCCATACTTGGCCCATAGTTCGCCCATAGTTCAAAAATTTAAAAAAAGTGTTTTTTTCGCCTCCCATACTTCGCCATACTTGGCCCATAGTTCGCCCATAGTTCGAAAATTTAAAAAAAATGTTTTTTTCGCCTCCCATACTTCGCCATACTTGGCCCATAGTTCGCCCATAGTTCAAAAATTTAAAAAAAGTGTTTTTTTCGCCTCCCACACTTCGCCATACTTGGCCCATAGTTCGCCCATAGTTCGAAAATTTAAAAAAAAGTGTTTTTTTCGCCTCCCATACTTCGCCATACTTGGCCCATAGTTCGCCCATAGTTCAAAAATTTAAAAAAAGTGTTTTTTTCGCCTCCCATACTTCGCCTTCCATAGTTCGCCCATAGTTCAAAAATTTAAAAAAAAGTGTTTTTTTCGCCTCCCATACTTCGCCATACTTGGCCCATAGTTCGCCCATAGTTCGAAAATTTAAAAAAAATGTTTTTTTCGCCTCCCATACTTCGCCATACTTGGCCCATAGTTCGCCCATAGTTCAAAAATTTAAAAAAAGTGTTTTTTTCGCCTCCCATACTTCGCCATACTTGGCCCATAGTTCGCCCATAGTTCAAAAATTTAAAAAAAAGTGTTTTTTTCGCCTCCCATACTTCGCCATACTTTGCCCATAGTTCGCCCATAGTTCGAAAATTTAAAAAAAAGTGTTTTTTTCGCCTCCCATACTTCGCCATACTTGGCCCATAGTTCGCCCATAGTTCGAAAATTTAAAAAAAAGTGTTTTTTTCGCCTCCCATACTTCGCCATACTTGGCCCATAGTTCGCCCATAGTTCGAAAATTTAAAAAAAAGTGTTTTTTTTGCCTCCCATACTTCGCCATACTTGGCCCATAGTTCGCCCATAGTTCAAAAATTTAAAAAAAGTTTTTTTTCGCCTCCCATACTTCGCCATACTTGGCCCATAGTTCGCCCATAGTTCGAAAATTTAAAAAAAAGTGTTTTTTTCGCCTCCCATACTTCGCCATACTTGGCCCATAGTTCGCCCATAGTTCAAAAATTTAAAAAAAAGTGTTTTTTTCGCCTCCCATACTTCGCCTTCCATAGTTCCCCCATAGTTCAAAAATTTAAAAAAAAGTGTTTTTTTCGCCTCCCATACTTCGCCATACTTTGCCCATAGTTCGCCCATAGTTCGAAAATTTAAAAAAAAGTGTTTTTTTCGCCTCCCATACTTCGCCATACTTTGCCCATAGTTCGTCCATAGTTCGAAAATTTAAAAAAAGTGTTTTTTTCGCCTCCCATACTTCGCCATACTTGGCCCATAGTTCAAAAATTTTAAAAAAAGTGTTTTTTTCGCCTCCCATACTTCGCCATACTTGGCCCATAGTTCGCCCATAGTTCGAAAATTAGAAAAAAGTGTTTTTTCCGCCTCCCATACATCGCCATACTTGGCCCATAGTTCGCCCATAGTTCGAAAATTTAAAAAAAAGTGTTTTTTTCGCCTCCCATACTTCGCCATACTTGGCCCATAGTTCGCCCATAGTTCGAAAATTTAAAAAAAATGTTTTTTTCGCCTCCCATACTTCGCCATACTTGGCCCATAGTTCGCCCATAGTTCGAAAATTTAAAAAAAAGTGTTTTTTTCGCCTCCCATACTTCGCCATACTTTGCCCATAGTTCGTCCATAGTTCGAAAATTTAAAAAAAGTGTTTTTTTCGCCTCCCATACTTCGCCATACTTGGCCCATAGTTCAAAAATTTTAAAAAAAGTGTTTTTTTCGCCTCCCATACTTCGCCATACTTGGCCCATAGTTCGCCCATAGTTCGAAAATTTAAAAAAAATGTTTTTTTCGCCTCCCATACTTCGCCATACTTGGCCCATAGTTCGCCCATAGTTCGAAAATTTAAAAAAAAATGTTTTTTTCGCCTCCCATACTTCGCCATACTTGGCCCATAGTTCGCCCATAGTTCGAAAATTTAAAAAAAGTGTTTTTTTCGCCTCCTATACTTCGCCATAGTTGGCCCTTAGTTCGCCCATAGTTCAAAAATTTAAAAAAAATGTTTTTTCGCCTCCCATACTTCGCCATACTTGCCCATAGTTCGCCCATAGTTCGAAAATTTAAAAAAAAGTGTTTTTTTCGCCTCCCATACTTCGCCATACTTTGCCCATAGTTCGCCCATAGTTCAAAAATTTAAAAAAAAGTGTTTTTTTCGCCTCCCATACTTCGCCATACTTTGCCCATAGTTCGCCCATAGTTTGAAAATTTAAAAAAATGTTTTTTTCGCCTCCTATTCTTCGCCATACTTGGCCCATAGTTCGCCCATAGTTCAAAAATTTAAAAAAAAGTGTTTTTTTCGCCTCCCATACTTCGCCATACTTGGCCCATAGTTCGCCCATAGTTCGAAAATTTAAAAATAAATGTTTTTTTCGCCTCCCATACTTCGCCATACTTGGCCCATAGTTCGCCCATAGTTCAAAAATTTAAAAAAAGTGTTTTTTTCGCCTCCCATACTTCGCCATACTTGGCCCATAGTTCGCCCATAGTTCGAAAATTTAAAAAAAAGTGTTTTTTTCCCCTCCCATACTTCGCCAAACTTGGCCCATAGTTCGCCCATAGTTCAAAAATTTAAAAAAAGTGTCTTTTTCGCCTCCCATACTTCGCCTTCCATAGTTCGCCCATAGTTCAAAAATTTAAAAAAAAGTGTTTTTTTCGCCTCCCATACTTCGCCATACTTGGCCCATAGTTCGCCCATAGTTCGAAAATTTAAAAAAAATGTTTTTTTCGCCTCCCATACTTCGCCATACTTGGCCCATAGTTCGCCCATAGTTCAAAAATTTAAAAAAAGTGTTTTTTTCGCCTCCCATACTTCGCCATACTTGGCCCATAGTTCGCCCATAGTTCAAAAATTTAAAAAAAGTGTTTTTTTCGCCTCCCATACTTCGCCATACTTTGCCCATAGTTCGCCCATAGTTCGAAAATTTAAAAAAAAGTGTTTTTTTCGCCTCCCATACTTCGCCATACTTGGCCCATAGTTCGCCCATAGTTCGAAAATTTAAAAAAAAGTGTTTTTTTCGCCTCCCATACTTCGCCATACTTGGCCCATAGTTCGCCCATAGTTCGAAAATTTAAAAAAAAGTGTTTTTTTCGCCTCCCATACTTCGCCATACTTGGCCCATAGTTCGCCCATAGTTCAAAAATTTAAAAAAAGTGTTTTTTTCGCCTCCCATACTTCGCCATACTTGGCCCATAGTTCGCCCATAGTTCGAAAATTTAAAAAAAGTGTTTTTTTCGCCTCCCATACTTCGCCATACTTGGCCCATAGTTCGCCCATAGTTCAAAAATTTAAAAAAAAGTGTTTTTTTCGCCTCCCATACTTCGCCATCCATAGTTCGCCCATAGTTCGAAAATTTAAAAAAAAGTGTTTTTTTCGCCTCCCATACTTCGCCATACTTGGCCCATAGTTCGCCCATAGTTCGAAAATTTAAAAAAAAGTGTTTTTTTCGCCTCCCATACTTCGCCATACTTGGCCCATAGTTCGCCCATAGTTCGAAAATTTAAAAAAAAGTGTTTTTTTCGCCTCCCATACTTCGCCATACTTGGCCCATAGTTCGCCCATAGTTCGAAAATTTAAAAAAAAGTGTTTTTTTCGCCTCCCATACTTCGCCATACTTGGCCCATAGTTCGCCCATAGTTCGAAAATTTAAAAAAAAGTGTTTTTTTCGCCTCCCATACTTCGCCATACTTGGCCCATAGTTCGCCCATAGTTCAAAATTTAAAAAAAAGTGTTTTTTTCGCCTCCCATACTTCGCCATACTTGGCCCATAGTTCGCCCATAGTTCGAAAATTTAAAAAAAAGTGTTTTTTTCGCCTCCCATACTTCGCCATACTTGGCCCATAGTTCGCCCATAGTTCAAAAATTTAAAAAAAGTGTTTTTTTCGCCTCCCATACTTCGCCATACTTGGCCCATAGTTCGCCCATAGTTCGAAAATTTAAAAAAAGTGTTTTTTTCGCCTCCCATACTTCGCCATACTTGGCCCATAGTTCGCCCATAGTTCAAAAATTTAAAAAAAGTGTTTTTTTCGCCTCCCATACTTCGCCATACTTGGCCCATAGTTCGCCCATAGTTCGAAAATTTAAAAAAAGTGTTTTTTTCGCCTCCCATACTTCGCCATACTTGGCCCATAGTTCGCCCATAGTTCAAAAATTTAAAAAAAGTGTTTTTTTCGCCTCCCATACTTCGCCATACTTGGCCCATAGTTCGCCCATAGTTCAAAAATTTAAAAAAAAGTGTTTTTTTCGCCTCCCATACTTCGCCATACTTGGCCCATAGTTCGCCCATAGTTCAAAAATTTAAAAAAAGTGTTTTTTTCGCCTCCCATACTTCGCCATACTTGGCCCATAGTTCGCCCATAGTTCGAAAATTTAAAAAAAAGTGTTTTTTTCGCCTCCCATACTTCGCCATACTTGGCCCATAGTTCGCCCATAGTTCGAAAATTTAAAAAAAAGTGTTTTTTTCGCCTCCCATACTTCGCCATACTTGGCCCATAGTTCGCCCATAGTTCGAAAATTTAAAAAAAAGTGTTTTTTTCGCCTCCCATACTTCGCCATACTTGGCCCATAGTTCGCCCATAGTTCGAAAATTTAAAAAAAAGTGTTTTTTTCGCCTCCCATACTTCGCCATACTTGGCCCATAGTTCGCCCATAGTTCGAAAATTTAAAAAAAAGTGTTTTTTTCGCCTCCCATACTTCGCCATACTTGGCCCATAGTTCGCCCATAGTTCGAAAATTTAAAAAAAAGTGTTTTTTTCGCCTCCCATACTTCGCCATACTTGGCCCATAGTTCGCCCATAGTTCGAAAATTTAAAAAAAAGTGTTTTTTTCGCCTCCCATACTTCGCCATACTTGGCCCATAGTTCGCCCATAGTTCGAAAATTTAAAAAAAAGTGTTTTTTTCGCCTCCCATACTTCGCCATACTTGGCCCATAGTTCGCCCATAGTTCAAAAATTTAAAAAAAAGTGTTTTTTTCGCCTCCCATACTTCGCCATACTTGGCCCATAGTTCGCCCATAGTTCGAAAATTTAAAAAAAAGTGTTTTTTTCGCCTCCCATACTTCGCCATACTTGGCCCATAGTTCGCCCATAGTTCGAAAATTTAAAAAAAAGTGTTTTTTTCGCCTCCCATACTTCGCCATACTTGGCCCATAGTTCGCCCATAGTTCGAAAATTTAAAAAAAGTGTTTTTTTCGCCTCCCATACTTCGCCATACTTGGCCCATAGTTCGCCCATAGTTCGAAAATTTAAAAAAAAGTGTTTTTTTCGCCTCCCATACTTCGCCATACTTGGCCCATAGTTCGCCCATAGTTCGAAAATTTAAAAAAAAGTGTTTTTTTCGCCTCCCATACTTCGCCATACTTGGCCCATAGTTCGCCCATAGTTCAAAAATTTAAAAAAAAGTGTTTTTTTCGCCTCCCATACTTCGCCATACTTGGCCCATAGTTCGCCCATAGTTCGAAAATTTAAAAAAAAGTGTTTTTTTCGCCTCCCATACTTCGCCATACTTGGCCCATAGTTCGCCCATAGTTCGAAAATTTAAAAAAAAGTGTTTTTTTCGCCTCCCATACTTCGCCATACTTGGCCCATAGTTCGCCCATAGTTCAAAAATTTAAAAAAAGTGTTTTTTTCGCCTCCCATACTTCGCCATACTTGGCCCATAGTTCGCCCATAGTTCGAAAATTTAAAAAAAAGTGTTTTTTTCGCCTCCCATACTTCGCCATACTTGGCCCATAGTTCGCCCATAGTTCGAAAATTTAAAAAAAGTGTTTTTTTCGCCTCCCATACTTCGCCATACTTGGCCCATAGTTCGCCCATAGTTCGAAAATTTAAAAAAAAGTGTTTTTTTCGCCTCCCATACTTCGCCATACTTGGCCCATAGTTCGCCCATAGTTCGAAAATTTAAAAAAAAGTGTTTTTTTCGCCTCCCATACTTCGCCATACTTGGCCCATAGTTCGCCCATAGTTCAAAAATTTAAAAAAAGTGTTTTTTTCGCCTCCCATACTTCGCCATACTTGGCCCATAGTTCGCCCATAGTTCAAAAATTTAAAAAAAGTGTTTTTTTCGCCTCCCATACTTCGCCATACTTGGCCCATAGTTCGCCCATAGTTCGAAAATTTAAAAAAAAGTGTTTTTTTCGCCTCCCATACTTCGCCATACTTGGCCCATAGTTCGCCCATAGTTCGAAAATTTAAAAAAAAGTGTTTTTTTCGCCTCCCATACTTCGCCATACTTGGCCCATAGTTCGCCCATAGTTCGAAAATTTAAAAAAAAGTGTTTTTTTCGCCTCCCATACTTCGCCATACTTGGCCCATAGTTCGCCCATAGTTCGAAAATTTAAAAAAAAGTGTTTTTTTCGCCTCCCATACTTCGCCATACTTGGCCCATAGTTCGCCCATAGTTCGAAAATTTAAAAAAAAGTGTTTTTTTCGCCTCCCATACTTCGCCATACTTGGCCCATAGTTCGCCCATAGTTCGAAAATTTAAAAAAAAGTGTTTTTTTCGCCTCCCATACTTCGCCATACTTGGCCCATAGTTCGCCCATAGTTCGAAAATTTAAAAAAAAGTGTTTTTTTCGCCTCCCATACTTCGCCATACTTGGCCCATAGTTCGCCCATAGTTCGAAAATTTAAAAAAAGTGTTTTTTTCGCCTCCCATACTTCGCCATACTTGGCCCATAGTTCGCTATCAAAATTTAAAAAAAAGTGTTTTTTTCGCCTCCCATACTTCGCCATACTTGGCCCATAGTTCGCCCATAGTTCGAAAATTTAAAAAAAAGTGTTTTTTTCGCCTCCCATACTTCGCCATACTTGGCCCATAGTTCGCCCATAGTTCAAAAATTTAAAAAAAAGTGTTTTTTTCGCCTCCCATACTTCGCCATACTTGGCCCATAGTTCGCCCATAGTTCGAAAATTTAAAAAAAAGTGTTTTTTTCGCCTCCCATACTTCGCCATACTTGGCCCATAGTTCGCCCATAGTTCGAAAATTTAAAAAAAAGTGTTTTTTTCGCCTCCCATACTTCGCCATACTTGGCCCATAGTTCGCCCATAGTTCGAAAATTTAAAAAAAAGTGTTTTTTTCGCCTCCCATACTTCGCCATACTTGGCCCATAGTTCGCCCATAGTTCAAAAATTTAAAAAAAGTGTTTTTTTCGCCTCCCATACTTCGCCATACTTGGCCCATAGTTCGCCCATAGATCGAAAATTTAAAAAAAGTGTTTTTTTCGCCTCCCATACTTCGCCATACTTGGCCCATAGTTCGCCCATAGTTCGAAAATTTAAAAAAAGTGTTTTTTTCGCCTCCCATACTTCGCCATACTTGGCCCATAGTTCGCCCATAGTTCGAAAATTTAAAAAAAAGTGTTTTTTTCGCCTCCCATACTTCGCCATACTTGGCCCATAGTTCGCCCATAGTTCGAAAATTTAAAAAAAGTGTTTTTTTCGCCTCCCATACTTCGCCATACTTGGCCCATAGTTCGCCCATAGTTCGAAAATTTAAAAAAAAGTGTTTTTTTCGCCTCCCATACTTCGCCATACTTGGCCCATAGTTCGCCCATAGTTCGAAAATTTAAAAAAAAGTGTTTTTTTCGCCTCCCATACTTCGCCATACTTGGCCCATAGTTCGCCCATAGTTCGAAAATTTAAAAAAAAGTGTTTTTTTCGCCTCCCATACTTCGCCATACTTGGCCCATAGTTCGCCCATAGTTCGAAAATTTAAAAAAAAGTGTTTTTTTCGCCTCCCATACTTCGCCATACTTGGCCCATAGTTCGCCCATAGTTCGAAAATTTAAAAAAAAGTGTTTTTTTCGCCTCCCATACTTCGCCATACTTGGCCCATAGTTCGCCCATAGTTCGAAAATTTAAAAAAAAGTGTTTTTTTCGCCTCCCATACTTCGCCATACTTGGCCCATAGTTCGCCCATAGTTCGAAAATTTAAAAAAAGTGTTTTTTTCGCCTCCCATACTTCGCCATACTTGGCCCATAGTTCGCCCATAGTTCGAAAATTTAAAAAAAGTGTTTTTTTCGCCTCCCATACTTCGCCATACTTGGCCCATAGTTCGCCCATAGTTCGAAAATTTAAAAAAAGTGTTTTTTTCGCCTCCCATACTTCGCCATACTTGGCCCATAGTTCGCCCATAGTTCAAAAATTTAAAAAAAGTGTTTTTTTCGCCTCCCATACTTCGCCATACTTGGCCCATAGTTCGCCCATAGTTCAAAAATTTAAAAAAAAGTGTTTTTTTCGCCTCCCATACTTCGCCATACTTGCCCATAGTTCGCCCATAGTTCAAAAATTTAAAAAAAGTGTTTTTTTCGCCTCCCATACTTCGCCATACTTGGCCCATAGTTCGCCCATAGTTCGAAAATTTAAAAAAAAGTGTTTTTTTCGCCTCCCATACTTCGCCATACTTGGCCCATAGTTCGCCCATAGTTCGAAAATTTAAAAAAAAGTGTTTTTTTCGCCTCCCATACTTCGCCATACTTGGCCCATAGTTCGCCCATAGTTCGAAAATTTAAAAAAAAGTGTTTTTTTCGCCTCCCATACTTCGCCATACTTGGCCCATAGTTCGCCCATAGTTCGAAAATTTAAAAAAAAGTGTTTTTTTCGCCTCCCATACTTCGCCATACTTGGCCCATAGTTCGCCCATAGTTCAAAAATTTAAAAAAAAGTGTTTTTTTCGCCTCCCATACTTCGCCATACTTGGCCCATAGTTCGCCCATAGTTCGAAAATTTAAAAAAAAGTGTTTTTTTCGCCTCCCATACTTCGCCATACTTGGCCCATAGTTCGCCCATAGTTCGAAAATTTAAAAAAAAGTGTTTTTTTCGCCTCCCATACTTCGCCATACTTGGCCCATAGTTCGCCCATAGTTCGAAAATTTAAAAAAAGTGTTTTTTTCGCCTCCCATACTTCGCCATACTTGGCCCATAGTTCGCCCATAGTTCAAAAATTTAAAAAAAGTGTTTTTTTCGCCTCCCATACTTCGCCATACTTGGCCCATAGTTCGCCCATAGTTCAAAAATTTAAAAAAAAGTGTTTTTTTCGCCTCCCATACTTCGCCATACTTGGCCCATAGTTCGCCCATAGTTCGAAAATTTAAAAAAAAGTGTTTTTTTCGCCTCCCATACTTCGCCATACTTGGCCCATAGTTCGCCCATAGTTCGAAAATTTAAAAAAAAGTGTTTTTTTCGCCTCCCATACTTCGCCATACTTGGCCCATAGTTCGCCCATAGTTCGAAAATTTAAAAAAAAGTGTTTTTTTCGCCTCCCATACTTCGCCATACTTGGCCCATAGTTCGCCCATAGTTCAAAAATTTAAAAAAAAGTGTTTTTTTCGCCTCCCATACTTCGCCATACTTGGCCCATAGTTCGCCCATAGTTCAAAAATTTAAAAAAAAGTGTTTTTTTCGCCTCCCATACTTCGCCATACTTGGCCCATAGTTCGCCCATAGTTCGAAAATTTAAAAAAAAGTGTTTTTTTCGCCTCCCATACTTCGCCATACTTGGCCCATAGTTCGCCCATAGTTCGAAAATTTAAAAAAAAGTGTTTTTTTCGCCTCCCATACTTCGCCATACTTGGCCCATAGTTCGCCCATAGTTCGAAAATTTAAAAAAAAGTGTTTTTTTCGCCTCCCATACTTCGCCATACTTGGCCCATAGTTCGCCCATAGTTCGAAAATTTAAAAAAAATGTTTTTTTCGCCTCCCATACTTCGCCATACTTGGCCCATAGTTCGCCCATAGTTCGAAAATTTAAAAAAAAGTGTTTTTTTCGCCTCCCATACTTCGCCATACTTGGCCCATAGTTCGCCCATAGTTCGAAAATTTAAAAAAAGTGTTTTTTTCGCCTCCCATACTTCGCCATACTTGGCCCATAGTTCGCCCATAGTTCGAAAATTTAAAAAAAAGTGTTTTTTTCGCCTCCCATACTTCGCCATACTTGGCCCATAGTTCGCCCATAGTTCGAAAATTTAAAAAAAGTGTTTTTTTCGCCTCCCATACTTCGCCATACTTGGCCCATAGTTCGCCCATAGTTCGAAAATTTAAAAAAAAGTGTTTTTTTCGCCTCCCATACTTCGCCATACTTGGCCCATAGTTCGCCCATAGTTCAAAAATTTAAAAAAAGTGTTTTTTTCGCCTCCCATACTTCGCCATACTTGGCCCATAGTTCGCCCATAGTTCGAAAATTTAAAAAAAAGTGTTTTTTTCGCCTCCCATACTTCGCCATACTTGGCCCATAGTTCGCCCATAGTTCAAAAATTTAAAAAAAGTGTTTTTTTCGCCTCCCATACTTCGCCTTCCATAGTTCGCCCATAGTTCAAAAATTTAAAAAAAAGTGTTTTTTTCGCCTCCCATACTTCGCCATACTTGGCCCATAGTTCGCCCATAGTTCGAAAATTTAAAAAAAATGTTTTTTTCGCCTCCCATACTTCGCCATACTTGGCCCATAGTTCGCCCATAGTTCAAAAATTTAAAAAAAGTGTTTTTTTCGCCTCCCATACTTCGCCATACTTGGCCCATAGTTCGCCCATAGTTCAAAAATTTAAAAAAAGTGTTTTTTTCGCCTCCCATACTTCGCCATACTTGGCCCATAGTTCGCCCATAGTTCGAAAATTTAAAAAAAAGTGTTTTTTTCGCCTCCCATACTTCGCCATACTTGGCCCATAGTTCGCCCATAGTTCGAAAATTTAAAAAAAGTGTTTTTTTCGCCTCCCATACTTCGCCATACTTGGCCCATAGTTCGCCCATAGTTCGAAAATTTAAAAAAAAGTGTTTTTTTCGCCTCCCATACTTCGCCATACTTGGCCCATAGTTCGCCCATAGTTCAAAAATTTAAAAAAAGTGTTTTTTTCGCCTCCCATACTTCGCCATACTTGGCCCATAGTTCGCCCATAGTTCGAAAATTTAAAAAAAAGTGTTTTTTTCGCCTCCCATACTTCGCCATACTTGGCCCATAGTTCGCCCATAGTTCAAAAATTTAAAAAAAAGTGTTTTTTTCGCCTCCCATACTTCGCCATACTTGGCCCATAGTTCGCCCATAGTTCGAAAATTTAAAAAAAAGTGTTTTTTTCGCCTCCCATACTTCGCCATACTTGGCCCATAGTTCGCCCATAGTTCGAAAATTTAAAAAAAGTGTTTTTTTCGCCTCCCATACTTCGCCATACTTGGCCCATAGTTCGCCCATAGTTCAAAATTTAAAAAAAGTGTTTTTTTCGCCTCCCATACTTCGCCATACTTGGCCCATAGTTCGCCCATAGTTCAAAAATTTAAAAAAAGTGTTTTTTTCGCCTCCCATACTTCGCCATACTTGGCCCATAGTTCGCCCATAGTTCGAAAATTTAAAAAAAAGTGTTTTTTTCGCCTCCCATACTTCGCCATACTTGGCCCATAGTTCGCCCATAGTTCGAAAATTTAAAAAAAGTGTTTTTTTCGCCTCCCATACTTCGCCATACTTGGCCCATAGTTCGCCCATAGTTCGAAAATTTAAAAAAAAGTGTTTTTTTCGCCTCCCATACTTCGCCATACTTGGCCCATAGTTCGCCCATAGTTCAAAAATTTAAAAAAAAGTGTTTTTTTCGCCTCCCATACTTCGCCATACTTTGCCCATAGTTCGCCCATAGTTCAAAAATTTAAAAAAAGTGTTTTTTTCGCCTCCCATACTTCGCCATACTTGGCCCATAGTTCGCCCATAGTTCGAAAATTTAAAAAAAGTGTTTTTTTCGCCTCCCATACTTCGCCATACTTGGCCCATAGTTCGCCCATAGTTCAAAAATTTAAAAAAAGTGTTTTTTTCGCCTCCCATACTTCGCCATACTTGGCCCATAGTTCGCCCATAGTTCGAAAATTTAAAAAAAAGTGTTTTTTTCGCCTCCCATACTTCGCCATACTTGGCCCATAGTTCGCCCATAGTTCAAAAATTTAAAAAAAGTGTTTTTTTCGCCTCCCATACTTCGCCATACTTGGCCCATAGTTCGCCCATAGTTCAAAAATTTAAAAAAAGTGTTTTTTTCGCCTCCCATACTTCGCCATACTTGGCCCATAGTTCGCCCATAGTTCGAAAATTTAAAAAAAGTGTTTTTTTCGCCTCCCATACTTCGCCATACTTTGCCCATAGTTCGCCCATAGTTCGAAAATTTAAAAAAAAGTGTTTTTTTCGCCTCCCATACTTCGCCATACTTGGCCCATAGTTCGCCCATAGTTCGAAAATTTAAAAAAAAGTGTTTTTTTCGCCTCCCATACTTCGCCATACTTGGCCCATAGTTCGCCCATAGTTCGAAAATTTAAAAAAAAGTGTTTTTTTCGCCTCCCATACTTCGCCATACTTGGCCCATAGTTCGCCCATAGTTCAAAAATTTAAAAAAAGTGTTTTTTTCGCCTCCCATACTTCGCCATACTTGGCCCATAGTTCGCCCATAGTTCGAAAATTTAAAAAAAAGTGTTTTTTTCGCCTCCCATACTTCGCCATACTTGGCCCATAGTTCGCCCATAGTTCGAAAATTTAAAAAAAAGTGTTTTTTTCGCCTCCCATACTTCGCCATACTTGGCCCATAGTTCGCCCATAGTTCAAAAATTTAAAAAAAAGTGTTTTTTTCGCCTCCCATACTTCGCCATACTTGGCCCATAGTTCGCCCATAGTTCGAAAATTTAAAAAAAGTGTTTTTTTCGCCTCCCATACTTCGCCATACTTGGCCCATAGTTCGCCCATAGTTCGAAAATTTAAAAAAAAGTGTTTTTTTCGCCTCCCATACTTCGCCATACTTGGCCCATAGTTCGCCCATAGTTCGAAAATTTAAAAAAAGTGTTTTTTTCGCCTCCCATACTTCGCCATACTTGGCCCATAGTTCGCCCATAGTTCAAAAATTTAAAAAAAGTGTTTTTTTCGCCTCCCATACTTCGCCATACTTGGCCCATAGTTCGCCCATAGTTCGAAAATTTAAAAAAAAGTGTTTTTTTCGCCTCCCATACTTCGCCATACTTGGCCCATAGTTCGCCCATAGTTCAAAAATTTAAAAAAAGTGTTTTTTTCGCCTCCCATACTTCGCCATACTTGGCCCATAGTTCGCCCATAGTTCAAAAATTTAAAAAAAAGTGTTTTTTTCGCCTCCCATACTTCGCCATACTTGGCCCATAGTTCGCCCATAGTTCGAAAATTTAAAAATAAATGTTTTTTTCGCCTCCCATACTTCGCCATACTTGGCCCATAGTTCGCCCATAGTTCAAAAATTTAAAAAAAGTGTTTTTTTCGCCTCCCATACTTCGCCATACTTGGCCCATAGTTCGCCCATAGTTCAAAAATTTAAAAAAAGTGTTTTTTTCGCCTCCCATACTTCGCCATACTTTGCCCATAGTTCGCCCATAGTTCGAAAATTTAAAAAAAAGTGTTTTTTTCGCCTCCCATACTTCGCCATACTTGGCCCATAGTTCGCCCATAGTTCGAAAATTTAAAAAAAAGTGTTTTTTTCGCCTCCCATACTTCGCCATACTTGGCCCATAGTTCGCCCATAGTTCGAAAATTTAAAAAAAAGTGTTTTTTTCGCCTCCCATACTTCGCCATACTTGGCCCATAGTTCGCCCATAGTTCAAAAATTTAAAAAAAGTGTTTTTTTCGCCTCCCATACTTCGCCATACTTGGCCCATAGTTCGCCCATAGTTCAAAAATTTAAAAAAAGTGTTTTTTTCGCCTCCCATACTTCGCCATACTTGGCCCATAGTTCGCCCATAGTTCGAAAATTTAAAAAAAAGTGTTTTTTTCGCCTCCCATACTTCGCCATACTTGGCCCATAGTTCGCCCATAGTTCGAAAATTTAAAAAAAAGTGTTTTTTTCGCCTCCCATACTTCGCCATACTTGGCCCATAGTTCGCCCATAGTTCAAAAATTTAAAAAAAATGTTTTTTTCGCCTCCCATACTTCGCCATACTTGGCCCATAGTTCGCCCATAGTTCAAAAATTTAAAAAAAGTGTTTTTTTCGCCTCCCATACTTCGCCATACTTGGCCCATAGTTCGCCCATAGTTCAAAAATTTAAAAAAAGTGTTTTTTTCGCCTCCCATACTTCGCCATACTTTGCCCATAGTTCGCCCATAGTTCGAAAATTTAAAAAAAAGTGTTTTTTTCGCCTCCCATACTTCGCCATACTTGGCCCATAGTTCGCCCATAGTTCGAAAATTTAAAAAAAAGTGTTTTTTCCGCCTCCCATACTTCGCCACACTTGGCCCATAGTTCGCCCATAGTTCAAAAATTTAAAAAAAGTGTTTTTTTCGCCTCCCATACTTCGCCTTACTTGGCCCATAGTTCGCCCATAGTTCGAAAATTTAAAAAAAGTGTTTTTTTCGCCTCCCATACTTCGCCATACTTGGCCCATAGTTCCCCCATAGTTCGAAAATTTAAAAAAAAGTGTTTTTTTCGCCTCCCATACTTCGCCATACTTGGCCCATAGTTCGCCCATAGTTCGAAAATTTAAAAAAAAGTGTTTTTTTCGCCTCCCATACTTCGCCATACTTGGCCCATAGTTCGCCCATAGTTCAAAAATTTAAAAAAAGTGTTTTTTTCGCCTCCCATACTTCGCCATACTTGGCCCATAGTTCGCCCATAGTTCGAAAATTTAAAAAAAATGTTTTTTTCGCCTCCCATACTTCGCCATACTTGGCCCATAGTTCGCCCATAGTTCGAAAATTTAAAAAAAAGTGTTTTTTTCGCCTCCCATACTTCGCCATACTTGGCCCATAGTTCGCCCATAGTTCAAAAATTTAAAAAAAATGTTTTTTTCGCCTCCCATACTTCGCCATACTTGGCCCATAGTTCGCCCATAGTTCGAAAATTTAAAAAAAAGTGTTTTTTTCGCCTCCCATACTTCGCCATACTTGGCCCATAGTTCGCCCATAGTTCGAAAATTTAAAAAAAAGTGTTTTTTTCGCCTCCCATACTTCGCCATACTTGGCCCATAGTTCGCCCATAGTTCGAAAATTTAAAAAAAAGTGTTTTTTTCGCCTCCCATACTTCGCCATACTTGGCCCATAGTTCGCCCATAGTTCAAAAATTTAAAAAAAGTGTTTTTTTCGCCTCCCATACTTCGCCATACTTTGCCCATAGTTCGCCCATAGTTCGAAAATTTAAAAAAAGTGTTTTTTTCGCCTCCCATACTTCGCCATACTTGGCCCATAGTTCGCCCATAGTTCGAAAATTTAAAAAAAAGTGTTTTTTTTGCCTCCCATACTTCGCCATACTTGGCCCATAGTTCGCCCATAGTTCGAAAATTTAAAAAAAAGTGTTTTTTTCGCCTCCCATACTTCGCCATACTTGGCCCATAGTTCGCCCATAGTTCAAAAATTTAAAAAAAGTGTTTTTTTCGCCTCCCATACTTCGCCATACTTGGCCCATAGTTCGCTAATAGTTCGAAAATTTAAAAAAAGTGTTTTTTTTGCCTCCCATACGTCGCCATACTTGGCCCATAGTTCGCCCATAGTTCAAAAATTTAAAAAAAGTGTTTTTTTCGCCTCCCATACTTCGCCATACTTGGCCCATAGTTCGCCCATAGTTCAAAAATTTAAAAAAAAGTGTTTTTTTCGCCTCCCATACTTCGCCATACTTTGCCCATAGTTCGCCCATAGTCCAAAAATTTAAAAAAAGGGTTTTTTTCGCCTCCCATACTTCGCCATACTTTGCCCATAGTTCGCCCATATTTGAAGAATTTGAAAAAAATGTTTTTTTCGCCTCTCATACTTCGCCATACTTGGCCCATAGTTCGCCCATAGTTCAAAAATTTAAAAAAAGTGTTTTTTTCGCCTCCCATACTTCGCCATACTTAGCCCATAGTTCGCCCATAGTTCGAAAATTTAAAAAAAATGTTTTTTTCGCCTCCCATACTTCGCCATACTTGGCCCATAGTTCGCCCATAGTTCAAAAATTTAAAAAAAGTGTTTTTTTCGCCTCCCATACTTCGCCATACTTGGCCCATAGTTCGCCCATAGTTCAAAAATTTAAAAAAAGTGATTTTTTCGCCTCCCATACTTCGCCATACTTGGCCCATAGTTCGCCCATAGTTCGAAAATTTAAAAAAAGGGTTTTTTTCGCTTCCCATACTTCGCCATACTTTGCCCATAGTTCGCCCATAGTTCGAAAATTTAAAAAAAAGTGTTTTTTTCGCCTCCCATACTTCGCCATACTTGGCCCATAGTTCGCTAATAGTTCGAAAATTTAAAAAAAAGTGTTTTTTTTGGCTCCCATACTTCGCCATACTTGGCCCATAGTTCGCTCATAGTTCGAAAATTTAAAAAAAAGTGTTTTTTTTGCCTCCCATACTTCGCCATACTTGGCCCATAGTTCGCCCATAGTTCAAAAATTTAAAAAAAGTGTTTTTTTCGCCTCCCATACTTCGCCATACTTGGCCCATAGTTCGCCCATAGTTCGAAAATTTAAAAAAAAATGTTTTTTTCGCCTCCCATACTTCGCCATACTTGGCCCATAGTTCGCCCATAGTTCGAAAATTTAAAAAAAAGTGTTTTTTTCGCCTCCTATACTTCGCCATATTTGGCCCATAGTTCGCCCATAGTTCAAAAATTTAAAAAAAATGTTTTTTCGCCTCCCATACTTCGCCATACTTGGCCCATAGTTCGCCCATAGTTCAAAAATTTAAAAAAAGTGTTTTTTTCGCCTCCCATACTTCGCCATACTTAGCCCATAGTTCGCCCATAGTTCGAAAATTTAAAAAAAAATGTTTTTTTCGCCTCACATACTTCGCCATACTTGGCCCATAGTTCGCCCATAGTTCAAAAATTTAAAAAAAGTGTTTTTTTCGCCTCCCATACTTCGCCATACTTGGCCCATAGTTCGCCCATAGTTCAAAAATTTAAAAAAAGTGTTTTTTTCGCCTCCCACACTTCGCCATACTTGGCCCATAGTTCGCCCATAGTTCGAAAATTTAAAAAAAAGTGTTTTTTTCGCCTCCCATACTTCGCCATACTTGGCCCATAGTTCGCCCATAGTTCAAAAATTTAAAAAAAGTGTCTTTTTCGCCTCCCATACTTCGCCTTCCATAGTTCACCCATAGTTCAAAAATTTAAAAAAAGTGTTTTTTTCGCCTCCCATACTTCGCCATACTTGGCCCATAGTTCGCCCATAGTTCGAAAATTTAAAAATAAATGTTTTTTTCGTGGTGCCGTAATTTTCCCCAAATCTCAAATGTCATAATATTCATTTGACATAAAACCAGTTGACATAACCAATATTTGTCATAATTTTTTTGGTCATAATTTTACTTTAGCATAAATTTTAATTGACATACTAATTATTCAGCATAATTCGCATTTGACAGAATGTTTATTTAGTATAAGTTATATTCGGTATAACTTTCAATTGTCAAAATTTTTATTTGGCATAATATACATTTGTCATAATCTTTATTTGACATAATTTTCATTGATCATAATTTTAATTTGGCATAATTATCATTCATCATAAAATGTATTTGATATAATGTTCATTCGTCATAACTACTTTTTGACATAATATTTATTGGTAATAATTCTTAACTGGTATAACGCTAATTTAACATAATGACTATTGGACATAATGCTCATTTTTCATAATTCTTAATAATCATAACTGTCATTTGTAATAATCACTGTTTGATATAATGTTTATTATTAATAATCAGCAATTGACATAACGCTTATTTAGTATAATGTGTATTTGACATAATGTTCATTTGTCATAATTTGCATTTCACAAAATGCTCATTTGTCATAATTCTTATTAGTCATAACTTTCATTTGTCATAATTTTTATTTGGCATAATTATCATTTAGTATAAAATATATTTGATATAATGTTTATTCGTCACATCGATTGTTTAATATAATTTTCATTTATAATAATTCTTAATTGGCATAAATTCAATTTAACATAATTGTTATTTGATATAATGTTAATTTGTCATAATTTACAATTCTCATAATGCTCATTTGTCATAATTCTTATTAGTCATAACTGTTATTTGTCATAATTACTGATTGACATAATGTTAACTTTTTATAATAAGCACTTGACATAATGTTTATTTCGCATAATTTAAGTTTGACATAATGTTCATTAGACATAATTTTAATTTGACATAATGTTCATTGTTCATAATTTTTATTTGTCATAATTATCATGCAGTATAAAATGTACTTGATATAATGTTCATTTGTCATAACTATTTTATGACATAATGTTTATTTGTAATAATTTTTAATTGGTATAACACTAAATTAGTATAATGTATATTTGACATACTGTTCATTTGTCATAATTTTCATTTGACATAATTCCCATTTGTCATAACTTTATGTGTCAACGATTTTTTGCTGTATCATTCCATCCTTGGTTTTTTAATTAGTAGTTTGTATATGTTGGTAAAGTAGATTAGGTGGCGCTGTCTAATATTTCTGAAATTAATTCTATCTTGCTTTTAAATATGAAAATTACAATTTTAATATTGTACAATTTTTTAATGTCATCATTATTAATATGAATTGTCATATTATTTTAAAAAAAATGTAATTGAATTGTACAATATTAAAATTGTAACTTGGAAAAAAAAGTAATTTTTCATATTTAAAAGCAAGATAGAATTAATTTCAGAAATATTAGACAGCGCCACCTAATCTACTTTACCAACATATACAAACTACTAATTAAAAAACCAAGGATGGGATGATACAGCAAAAAATCGTTGACACATAAAGTTATGACAAATGGGAATTATGTCAAATGAAAATTATGACAAATGAACAGTATGTCAAATATACATTATACTAATTTAGTGTTATACCAATTAAAAATTATTACAAATAAACATTATGTCATAAAATAGTTATGACAAATGAACATTATATCAAGTACATTTTATACTGCATGATAATTATGACAAATAAAAATTATGAACAATGAACATTATGTCAAATTAAAATTATGTCTAATGAACATTATGTCAAACTTAAATTATGCGAAATAAACATTATGTCAAGTGCTTATTATAAAAAGTTAACATTATGTCAATCAGTAATTATGACAAATAACAGTTATGACTAATAAGAATTATGACAAATGAGCATTATGAGAATTGTAAATTATGACAAATTAACATTATATCAAATAACAATTATGTTAAATTGAATTTATGCCAATTAAGAATTATTATAAATGAAAATTATATTAAACAATCGATGTGACGAATAAACATTATATCAAATATATTTTATACTAAATGATAATTATGCCAAATAAAAATTATGACAAATGAAAGTTATGACTAATAAGAATTATGACAAATGAGCATTTTGTGAAATGCAAATTATGACAAATGAACATTATGTCAAATACACATTATACTAAATAAGCGTTATGTCAATTGCTGATTATTAATAATAAACATTATATCAAACAGTGATTATTACAAATGACAGTTATGATTATTAAGAATTATGAAAAATGAGCATTATGTCCAATAGTCATTATGTTAAATTAGCGTTATACCAGTTAAGAATTATTACCAATAAATATTATGTCAAAAAGTAGTTATGACGAATGAACATTATATCAAATACATTTTATGATGAATGATAATTATGCCAAATTAAAATTATGATCAATGAAAATTATGTCAAATAAAGATTATGACAAATGTATATTATGCCAAATAAAAATTTTGACAATTGAAAGTTATACCGAATATAACTTATACTAAATAAACATTCTGTCAAATGCGAATTATGCTGAATAATTAGTATGTCAATTAAAATTTATGCTAAAGTAAAATTATGACCAAAAAAATTATGACAAATATTGGTTATGTCAACTGGTTTTATGTCAAATGAATATTATGACATTTGAGATTTGGGGAAAATTACGGCACCACTTTTTTTCGCCTCCCATACTTCGCCATACTTGGCCCATAGTTCGCCCGTAGTTCAAAAATTTAAAAAAAGTGTTTTTTTCGCCTCCCATACTTCGCCATACTTGGCCCATAGTTCGCCCATAGTACAAAAATTTAAAAAAAGGGTTTTTTTTGCTTCCCAAACTTCGCCATACTTTGCCCATAGTTCGCTCATAGTTCGAAAATTTAAAAAAAAGTGTTTTTTTCGCCTCCCATACTTCGCCATACTTGGCCCATAGTTCGCTAATAGTTCGAAAATTTAAAAAAAAGTGTTTTTTTTGCCTCCCATACTTCGCCATACTTGGCCCATAGTTCGCTAATAGTTCGAAAATTTAAAAAAAAGTGTTTTTTTTGCCTCCCATACTTCGCCATACTTGGCCCATAGTTCGCCCATAGTTCAAAAATTTAAAAAAAGTGTTTTTTTCGCCTCCCATACTTCGCCATACTTGGCCCATAGTTCGCCCATAGTTCAAAAATTTAAAAAAAGTGTTTTTTTCGCCTCCCATACTTCGCCATACTTGGCCCATAGTTCGCCCATAGTTCGAAAATTTAAAAAAAAATGTTTTTTTCGCCTCCCATACTTCGCCATACTTGGCCCATAGTTCGCCCATAGTTCGAAAATTTAAAAAAAAGTGTTTTTTTCGCCTCCTATACTTCGCCATAGTTGGCCCTTAGTTCGCCCATAGTTCAAAAATTTAAAAAAAATGTTCTTTCGCCTCCCATACTTCGCCATACTTGGCCCATAGTTCGCCCATAGTTCAAAAATTTAAAAAAAGTGTTTTTTTCGCCTCCCATACTTCGCCATACTTGGCCCATAGTTCGCCCATAGTACAAAAATTTAAAAAAAGGGTTTTTTTCGCTTCTCATACTTCGCCATACTTTGCCCATAGTTCGTCCATAGTTCGAAAATTTAAAAAAAGTGTTTTTTTCGCCTCCCATACTTCGCCATACTTGGCCCATAGTTCGCTAATAGTTCGAAAATTTAAAAAAAAGTGTTTTTTTTGCCTCCCATACTTCGCCATACTTGGCCCATAGTTCGCCCATAGTACAAAAATTTAAAAAAAGGGTTTTTTTCGCTTCCCATACTTCGCCATACTTTGCCCATAGTTCGCCCATAGTTCGAAAATTTAAAAAAAGTGTTTTTTTCGCCTCCCATACTTCGCCATACTTGGCCCATAGTTCGCTAATAGTTCGAAAATTTAAAAAAAAGTGTTTTTTTTGCCTCCCATACTTCGCCATTCTTGGCCCATAGTTCTCTAATAGTTCGAAAATTTAAAAAAAAGTGTTTTTTTTGCCACCCATACTTCGCCATACTTGGCCCATAGTTCGCCCATAGTTCAAAAATTTAAAAAAAGTGTTTTTTTCGCCTCCCATACTTCGCCATACTTGGCCCATAGTTCGCCCATAGTTCGAAAATTTAAAAAAAAATGTTTTTTTCGCCTCCCATACTTCGCCATACTTGGCCCATAGTTCGCCCATAGTTCGAAAATTTAAAAAAAAGTGTTTTTTCGCCTCCTATACTTCGCCATAGTTGGCCCTTAGTTCGCCCATAGTTCAAAAATTTAAAAAAAATGTTCTTTCGCCTCCCATACTTCGCCATACTTGGCCCATAGTTCGCCCATAGTTCGAAAATTTAAAAAAAAATGTTTTTTTCGCCTCCCATACTTCGCCATACTTGGCCCATAGTTCGCCCATAGTTCGAAAATTTAAAAAAAAGTGTTTTTTTCGCCTCCCATACTTCGCCATACTTGGCCCATAGTTCGCTAATAGTTCGAAAATTTAAAAAAAAGTGTTTTTTTTGCCTCCCATACTTCGCCATACTTGGCCCATAGTTCGCCCATAGTACAAAAATTTAAAAAAAGGGTTTTTTTCGCTTCCCATACTTCGCCATACTTTGCCCATAGTTCGCCCATAGTTCGAAAATTTAAAAAAAGTGTTTTTTTCGCCTCCCATACTTCGCCATACTTGGCCCATAGTTCGCTAATAGTTCGAAAATTTAAAAAAAAGTGTTTTTTTTGCCTCCCATACTTCGCCATTCTTGGCCCATAGTTCTCTAATAGTTCGAAAATTTAAAAAAAAGTGTTTTTTTTGCCTCCCATACTTCGCCATACTTGGCCCATAGTTCGCCCATAGTTCAAAAATTTAAAAAAAGTGTTTTTTTCGCCTCCCATACTTCGCCATACTTGGCCCATAGTTCGCCCATAGTTCGAAAATTTAAAAGAAAGTGTTTTTTTTGCCTCCCATACTTCGCCATACTTGGCCCATAGTTCGCCCATAGTTCAAAAATTTAAAAAAAGTGTTTTTTTCGCCTCCCATACTTCGCCATACTTGGCCCATAGTTCGCCCATAGTTCGAAAATTTAAAAAAAAATGTTTTTTTCGCCTCCCATACTTCGCCATACTTGGCCCATAGTTCGCCCATAGTACGAAAATTTAAAAAAAAGTGTTTTTTTCGCCTCCTATACTTCGCCATAGTTGGCCCTTAGTTCGCCCATAGTTCAAAAATTTAAAAAAAAGTGTTCTTTCGCCTCCCATACTTCGCCTTCCATAGTTCACCCATAGTTCAAAAATTTAAAAAAAAGTGTTTTTTTCGCCTCCCATACTTCGCCATACTTGGCCCATAGTTCGCCCGTAGTTCGAAAATTTAAAAATAAATGTTTTTTTCGCCTCCCATACTTCGCCATACTTGGCCCATAGTTCGCCCATAGTTCAAAAATTTAAAAAAAGTGTTTTTTTCGCCTCCCATACTTCGCCATACTTGGCCCATAGTTCGCCCATAGTTCAAAAATTTAAAAAAAGTGTCTTTTTCGCCTCCCATACTTCGCCTTCCATAGTTCACCCATAGTTCAAAAATTTAAAAAAAAGTGTTTTTTTCGCCTCCCATACTTCGCCATACTTGGCCCATAGTTCGCCCATAGTTCGAAAATTTAAAAATAAATGTTTTTTTCGCCTCCCATACTTCGCCATACTTGGCCCATAGTTCGCCCATAGTTCAAAAATTTAAAAAAAGTGTTTTTTTCGCCTCCCATACTTCGCCATACTTGGCCCATAGTTCGCCCATAGTACAAAAATTTAAAAAAAGGGTTTTTTTCGCTTCCCATACTTCGCCATACTTTGCCCATAGTTCGCTCATAGTTCGAAAATTTAAAAAAAAGTGTTTTTTTCGCCTCCCATACTTCGCCATACTTGGCCCATAGTTCGCTAATAGTTCGAAAATTTAAAAAAAAGTGTTTTTTTTGCCTCCCATACTTCGCCATACTTGGCCCATAGTTCGCTAATAGTTCGAAAATTTAAAAAAAAGTGTTTTTTTTGCCTCCCATACTTCGCCATACTTGGCCCATAGTTCGCCCATAGTTCAAAAATTTAAAAAAAGTGTTTTTTTCGCCTCCCATACTTCGCCATACTTGGCCCATAGTTCGCCCATAGTTCAAAAATTTAAAAAAAGTGTTTTTTTCGCCTCCCATACTTCGCCATACTTGGCCCATAGTTCGCCCATAGTTCGAAAATTTAAAAAAAAATGTTTTTTTCGCCTCCCATACTTCGCCATACTTGGCCCATAGTTCGCCCATAGTTCGAAAATTTAAAAAAAAGTGTTTTTTTCGCCTCCTATACTTCGCCATAGTTGGCCCTTAGTTCGCCCATAGTTCAAAAATTTAAAAAAAATGTTCTTTCGCCTCCCATACTTCGCCATACTTGGCCCATAGTTCGCCCATAGTTCAAAAATTTAAAAAAAGTGTTTTTTTCGCCTCCCATACTTCGCCATACTTGGCCCATAGTTCGCCCATAGTACAAAAATTTAAAAAAAGGGTTTTTTTCGCTTCTCATACTTCGCCATACTTTGCCCATAGTTCGCCCATAGTTCGAAAATTTAAAAAAAAGTGTTTTTTTCGCCTCCCATACTTCGCCATACTTGGCCCATAGTTCGCTAATAGTTCGAAAATTTAAAAAAAAGTGTTTTTTTTGCCTCCCATACTTCGCCATACTTGGCCCATAGTTCGCCCATAGTACAAAAATTTAAAAAAAGGGTTTTTTTCGCTTCCCATACTTCGCCATACTTTGCCCATAGTTCGCCCATAGTTCGAAAATTTAAAAAAAGTGTTTTTTTCGCCTCCCATACTTCGCCATACTTGGCCCATAGTTCGCTAATAGTTCGAAAATTTAAAAAAAAGTGTTTTTTTTGCCTCCCATACTTCGCCATTCTTGGCCCATAGTTCTCTAATAGTTCGAAAATTTAAAAAAAAGTGTTTTTTTTGCCTCCCATACTTCGCCATACTTGGCCCATAGTTCGCCCATAGTTCAAAAATTTAAAAAAAGTGTTTTTTTCGCCTCCCATACTTCGCCATACTTGGCCCATAGTTCGCCCATAGTTCGAAAATTTAAAAAAAATGTTTTTTTCGCCTCCCATACTTCGCCATACTTGGCCCATAGTTCGCCCATAGTTCGAAAATTTAAAAAAAAGTGTTTTTTCGCCTCCTATACTTCGCCATAGTTGGCCCTTCGTTCGCCCATAGTTCAAAAATTTAAAAAAAATTTTCTTTCGCCTCCCATACTTCGCCATACTTGGCCCATAGTTCGCCCATAGTTCGAAAATTTAAAAAAAAATGTTTTTTTCGCCTCCCATACTTCGCCATACTTGGCCCATAGTTCGCCCATAGTTCGAAAATTTAAAAAAAAGTGTTTTTTTCGCCTCCCATACTTCGCCATACTTGGCCCATAGTTCGCTAATAGTTCGAAAATTTAAAAAAAAGTGTTTTTTTTGCCTCCCATACTTCGCCATACTTGGCCCATAGTTCGCCCATAGTACAAAAATTTAAAAAAAGGGTTTTTTTCGCTTCCCATACTTCGCCATACTTTGCCCATAGTTCGCCCATAGTTCGAAAATTTAAAAAAAAATGTTTTTTTCGCCTCCCATACTTCGCCATACTTGGCCCATAGTTCGCCCATAGTTCGAAAATTTAAAAAAAAGTGTTTTTTTCGCCTCCTATACTTCGCCATAGTTGGCCCTTAGTTCGCCCATAGTTCAAAAATTTAAAAAAAATGTTTTTTCGCCTCCCATACTTCGCCATACTTGGCCCATAGTTCGCCCATAGTTCAAAAATTTAAAAAAAGTGTTTTTTTCGCCTCCCATACTTCGCCATACTTGGCCCATAGTTCGCCCATAGTACAAAAATTTAAAAAAAGGGTTTTTTTCGCTTCTCATACTTCGCCATACTTTGCCCATAGTTCGCCCATAGTTCGAAAATTTAAAAAAAAGTGTTTTTTTCGCCTCCCATACTTCGCCATACTTGGCCCATAGTTCGCTAATAGTTCGAAAATTTAAAAAAAAGTGTTTTTTTTGCCTCCCATACTTCGCCATACTTGGCCCATAGTTCGCCCATAGTTCAAAAATTTAAAAAAAGTGTTTTTTTCGCCTCCCATACTTCGCCATACTTGGCCCATAGTTCGCCCATAGTTCGAAAATTTAAAAAAAATGTTTTTTTCGCCTCCCATACTTCGCCATACTTGGCCCATAGTTCGCCCATAGTTCGAAAATTTAAAAAAAAGTGTTTTTTTCGCCTCCTATACTTCGCCATAGTTGGCCCTTAGTTCGCCCATAGTTCAAAAATTTAAAAAAAAGTGTTCTTTCGCCTCCCATACTTCGCCTTCCATAGTTCACCCATAGTTCAAAAATTTTAAAAAAAGTGTTTTTTTCGCCTCCCATACTTCGCCATACTTGGCCCATAGTTCGCCCGTAGTTCGAAAATTTAAAAATAAATGTTTTTTTCGCCTCCCATACTTCGCCATACTTGGCCCATAGTTCGCCCATAGTTCAAAAATTTAAAAAAAGTTTTTTTTCGCCTCCCATACTTCGCCATACTTGGCCCATAGTTCGCCCATAGTACAAAAATTTAAAAAAAGGGTTTTTTTCGCTTCCCATACTTCGCCATACTTTGCCCATAGTTCGCCCATAGTTCGAAAATTTAAAAAAAAGTGTTTTTTTCGCCTCCCATACTTCGCCATACTTGGCCCATAGTTCGCTAATAGTTCGAAAATTTAAAAAAAAGTGTTTTTTTTGCCTCCCATACTTCGCCATACTTGGCCCATAGTTCGCCCATAGTTCAAAAATTTAAAAAAAGTGTTTTTTTCGCCTCCCATACTTCGCCATACTTGGCCCATAGTTCGCTAATAGTTCGAAAATTTAAAAAAAAGTGTTTTTTTTGCCTCCCATACTTCGCCATACTTGGCCCATAGTTCGCCCATAGTACAAAAATTTAAAAAAAGGGTTTTTTTCGCTTCCCATACTTCGCCATACTTTGCCCATAGTTCGCCCATAGTTCGAAAATTTAAAAAAAAGTGTTTTTTTCGCCTCCCATACTTCGCCATACTTGGCCCATAGTTCGCTAATAGTTCGAAAATTTAAAAAAATGTGTTTTTTTTGCCTCCCATACTTCGCCATACTTGGCCCATAGATCGCTAATAGTTCGAAAATTTAAAAGAAAGTGTTTTTTTTGCCTCCCATACTTCGCCATACTTGGCCCATAGTTCGCCCATAGTTCAAAAATTTAAAAAAAGTGTTTTTTTCGCCTCCCATACTTCGCCATACTTGACCCATAGTTCGCCCATAGTTCGAAAATTTAAAAAAAAATGTTTTTTTCGCCTCCCATACTTCGCCATACTTGGCCCATAGTTCGCCCATAGTTCGAAAATTTAAAAAAAAGTGTTTTTTTCGCCTCCTATACTTCGCCATAGTTGGCCCTTAGTTCGCCCATAGTTCCAAAATTTAAAAAAAATGTTCTTTCGCCTCCCATACTTCGCCATACTTGCCCCATAGTTCGCCCATAGTTCAAAAATTTAAAAAAAAGTGTTTTTTTCGCCTCCCATACTTCGCCATACTTTGCCCATAGTTCGCCCATAGTCCAAAAATTTAAAAAAAGGGTTTTTTTCGCTTCCCGTACTTCGCCATACTTTGCCCATAGTTCGCCCATATTTGAAGAATTTGAAAAAAATGATTTTTTTCGCCTCTTATTCTTCGCCATACTTGGCCCATAATTCGCCCATAGTTCAAAAATTTAAAAAAAGTATTTTTTTCGCCTCCCATACTTCGCCATACTTGGCCCATAGTTCGCCCATAGTACAAAAATTTAAAAAAAGGGTTTTTTTCGCTTCCCATACTTCGCCATACTTTGCCCATAGTTCGCCCATAGTTCGAAAATTTAAAAAAAGTGTTTTTTTCGCCTCCCATACTTCGCCATACTTGGCCCATAGTTCGCTAATAGTTCGAAAATTTAATAAAAAGTGTTTTTTTTGCCTCCCATACTTCGCCATACTTGGCCCATAGTTCGCCCATAGTTCGAAAATTTAAAAAAAATGTTTTTTTCGCCTCCCATACTTCGCCATACTTGGCCCATAGTTCGCCCATAGTTCGAAAATTTAAAAAAAAGTGTTTTTTTCGCCTCCTATACTTCGCCATACTTTGCCCATAGTTCGCCCATAGTCCAAAAATTTAAAAAAAGGGTTTTTTTCGCTTCCCGTACTTCGCCATACTTTGCCCATAGTTCGCCCATAGTTCGAAAATTTAAAAAAAAGTGTTTTTTTCGCCTCCTATACTTCGCCATACTTGGCCCATAGTTCGCCCATAGTTCAAAAATTTAAAAAAAGTGTTTTTTTCGCCTCCCATACTTCGCCATACTTGGCCCATAGTTCGCTAATAGTTCGAAAATTTAAAAAAAAGTGTTTTTTTTGCCTCCCATACTTCGCCATACTTGGCCCATAGTTCGCCCATAGTACAAAAATTTAAAAAAAGGGTTTTTTTCGCTTCCCATACTTCGCCATACTTTGCCCATAGTTCGCCCATAGTTCGAAAATTTAAAAAAAAGTGTTTTTTTCGCCTCCCATACTTCGCCATACTTCGCCCATAGTTCGCTAATAGTTCGAAAATTTAAAAAAAAGTGTTTTTTTTGCCTCCCATACTTCGCCATACTTGGCCCATAGTTCGCCCATAGTTCGAAAATTTAAAAAAAAATGTTTTTTTCGCCTCCCATACTTCGCCATACTTGGCCCATAGTTCGCCCATAGTTCGAAAATTTAAAAAAAAGTGTTTTTTTCGCCTCCTATACTTCGCCATACTTTGCCCATAGTTCGCCCATAGTCCAAAAATTTAAAAAAAGGGTTTTTTTCGCTTCCCGTACTTCGCCATACTTTGCCCATAGTTCGCCCATAGTTCGAAAATTTAAAAAAAAGTGTTTTTTTCGCCTCCTATACTTCGCCATACTTGGCCCATAGTTCGCCCATAGTTCAAAAATTTAAAAAAAGTGTTTTTTTCGCCTCCCATACTTCGCCATACTTGGCCCATAGTTTGCTAATAGTTTGAAAATTTAAAAAAAAGTGTTTTTTTTGCCTCCCATACTTCGCCATACTTGGCCCATAGTTCGCCCATAGTACAAAAATTTAAAAAAAGGGTTTTTTTCGCTTCCCATACTTCGCCATACTTTGCCCATAGTTCGCCCATAGTTCGAAAATTTAAAAAAAAATGTTTTTTTCGCCTCCTATACTTCGCCATACTTTGCCCATAGTTCGCCCATAGTCCAAAAATTTAAAAAAAGGGTTTTTTTCGCTTCCCGTACTTCGCCATACTTTGCCCATAGTTCGCCCATAGTTCGAAAATTTAAAAAAAAGTGTTTTTTTCGCCTCCTATACTTCGCCATACTTGGCCCATAGTTCGCCCATAGTTCAAAAATTTAAAAAAAGTGTTTTTTTCGCCTCCCATACTTCGCCATACTTGGCCCATAGTTCGCTAATAGTTTGAAAATTTAAAAAAAAGTGTTTTTTTTGCCTTTCATACTTCGCCATACTTGGCCCATAGTTCGCCCATAGTACAAAAATTTAAAAAAAGGGTTTTTTTCGCTTCCCATACTTCGCCATACTTTGCCCATAGTTCGCCCATAGTTCGAAAATTTAAAAAAAAGTGTTTTTTTCGCCTCCCATACTTCGCCATACTTGGCCCATAGTTCGCTAATAGTTCGAAAATTTAAAAAAATGTGTTTTTTTTGCCTCCCATACTTCGCCATACTTGGCCCATAGATCGCTAATAGTTCGAAAATTTAAAAGAAAGTGTTTTTTTTGCCTCCCATACTTCGCCATACTTGGCCCATAGTTCGCCCATAGTTCAAAAAATTAAAAAAAGTGTTTTTTTCGCCTCCCATACTTCGCCATACTTGACCCATAGTTCGCCCATAGTTCGAAAATTTAAAAAAAAGTGTTTTTTTCGCCTCCTATACTTCGCCATAGTTGGCCCTTAGTTCGCCCATAGTTCCAAAATTTAAAAAAAATGTTCTTTCGCCTCCCATACTTCACCATACTTGCCCCATAGTTCGCCCATAGTTCAAAAATTTAAAAAAAAGTGTTTTTTTCGCCTCCCATACTTCGCCATACTTTGCCCATAGTTCGCCCATAGTCCAAAAATTTAAAAAAAGGGTTTTTTTCGCTTCCCGTACTTCGCCATACTTTGCCCATAGTTCGCCCATATTTGAAGAATTTGAAAAAAATGATTTTTTTCGCCTCTTATTCTTCGCCATACTTGGCCCATAGTTCGCCCATAGTTCAAAAATTTAAAAAAAGTGTTTTTTTCGCCTCCCATACTTCGCCATACTTAGCCCATAGTTCGCCCATAGTTCAAAAATTTAAAAAAAGTGTCTTTTTCGCCTCCCATACTTCGCCTTCCATAGTTCACCCATAGTTCAAAAATTTTAAAAAAAGTGTTTTTTTCGCCTCCCATACTTCGCCATACTTGGCCCATAGTTCGCCCGTAGTTCGAAAATTTAAAAATAAATGTTTTTTTCGCCTCCCATACTTCGCCATACTTGGCCCATAGTTCGCCCATAGTTCAAAAATTTAAAAAAAGTGTTTTTTTCGCCTCCCATACTTCGCCATACTTGGCCCATAGTTCGCCCATAGTACAAAAATTTAAAAAAAGGGTTTTTTTCGCTTCCCATACTTCGCCATACTTTGCCCATAGTTCGCCCATAGTTCGAAAATTTAAAAAAAAGTGTTTTTTTCGCCTCCCATACTTCGCCATACTTGGCCCATAGTTCGCTAATAGTTCGAAAATTTAAAAAAAAGTGTTTTTTTTGCCTCCCATACTTCGCCATACTTGGCCCATAGTTCGCCCATAGTTCGAAAATTTAAAAAAAAATGTTTTTTTCGCCTCCCATACTTCGCCATACTTGGCCCAAAGTTCGCCCATAGTTCGAAAATTTAAAAAAAAGTGTTTTTTTCGCCTCCTATACTTCGCCATACTTTGCCCATAGTTCGCCCATAGTCCAAAAATTTAAAAAAAGGGTTTTTTCGCTTCCCGTACTTCGCCATACTTTGCCCATAGTTCGCCCATATTTGAAGAATTTGAAAAAAATGATTTTTTTCGCCTCTTATTCTTCGCCATACTTGGCCCATAGTTCGCCCATAGTTCAAAAATTTAAAAAAAGTGTTTTTTTCGCCTCCCATACTTCGCCATACTTAGCCCATAGTTCGCCCATAGTTCGAAAATTTAAAAAAAAATGTTTTTTTCGCCTCCCACACTTCGCCATACTTGGCCCATAGTTCGCCCATAGTTCGAAAATTTAAAAAAAAGTGTTTTTTTCGCCTCCCATACTTCGCCATACTTGGCCCATAGTTCGCCCATAGTTCAAAAATTTAAAAAAAGTGTTTTTTTCGCCTCCCATACTTCGCCATACTTAGCCCATAGTTCGCCCATAGTTCGAAAATTTAAAAAAAAATGTTTTTTTCGCCTCCCACACTTCGCCATACTTGGCCCATAGTTCGCCCATAGTTCGAAAATTTAAAAAAAAGTGTTTTTTTCGCCTCCCATACTTCGCCATACTTGGCCCATAGTTCGCCCATAGTACAAAAATTTAAAAAAAGGGTTTTTTTCGCTTCCCATACTTCGCCATACTTTGCCCATAGTTCGCCCATAGTTCGAAAATTTAAAAAAAAGTGTTTTTTTCGCCTCCCATACTTCGCCATACTTGGCCCATAGTTCGCTAATAGTTCGAAAATTTAATAAAAAGTGTTTTTTTTGCCTCCCATACTTCGCCATACTTGGCCCATAGTTCGCCCATAGTTCGAAAATTTAAAAAAAAGTGTTTTTTTCGCCTCCTATACTTCGCCATACTTTGCCCATAGTTCGCCCATAGTCCAAAAATTTAAAAAAAGGGTTTTTTTCGCTTCCCGTACTTCGCCATACTTTGCCCATAGTTCGCCCATAGTTCGAAAATTTAAAAAAAAGTGTTTTTTTCGCCTCCTATACTTCGCCATACTTGGCCCATAGTTCGCCCATAGTTCAAAAATTTAAAAAAAGTGTTTTTTTCGCCTCCCATACTTCGCCATACTTGGCCCATAGTTCGCTAATAGTTCGAAAATTTAAAAAAAAGTGTTTTTTTTGCCTCCCATACTTCGCCATACTTGGCCCATAGTTCGCCCATAGTACAAAAATTTAAAAAAAGGGTTTTTTTCGCTTCCCATACTTCGCCATACTTTGCCCATAGTTCGCCCATAGTTCGAAAATTTAAAAAAAAGTGTTTTTTTCGCCTCCCATACTTCGCCATACTTCGCCCATAGTTCGCTAATAGTTCGAAAATTTAAAAAAAAGTGTTTTTTTTGCCTCCCATACTTCGCCATACTTGGCCCATAGTTCGCCCATAGTTCGAAAATTTAAAAAAAAATGTTTTTTTCGCCTCCCATACTTCGCCATACTTGGCCCATAGTTCGCCCATAGTTCGAAAATTTAAAAAAAAGTGTTTTTTTCGCCTCCTATACTTCGCCATACTTTGCCCATAGTTCGCCCATAGTCCAAAAATTTAAAAAAAGGGTTTTTTTCGCTTCCCGTACTTCGCCATACTTTGCCCATAGTTCGCCCATAGTTCGAAAATTTAAAAAAAAGTGTTTTTTTCGCCTCCCATACTTCGCCATACTTGGCCCATAGTTCGCTAATAGTTCGAAAATTTAATAAAAAGTGTTTTTTTTGCCTCCCATACTTCGCCATACTTGGCCCATAGTTCGCCCATAGTTCGAAAATTTAAAAAAAAGTGTTTTTTTCGCCTCCTATACTTCGCCATACTTTGCCCATAGTTCGCCCATAGTCCAAAAATTTAAAAAAAGGGTTTTTTTCGCTTCCCGTACTTCGCCATACTTTGCCCATAGTTCGCCCATAGTTCGAAAATTTAAAAAAAAGTGTTTTTTTCGCCTCCTATACTTCGCCATACTTGGCCCATAGTTCGCCCATAGTTCAAAAATTTAAAAAAAGTGTTTTTTTCGCCTCCCATACTTCGCCATACTTGGCCCATAGTTCGCTAATAGTTCGAAAATTTAAAAAAAAGTGTTTTTTTTGCCTCCCATACTTCGCCATACTTGGCCCATAGTTCGCCCATAGTACAAAAATTTAAAAAAAGGGTTTTTTTCGCTTCCCATACTTCGCCATACTTTGCCCATAGTTCGCCCATAGTTCGAAAATTTAAAAAAAAGTGTTTTTTTCGCCTCCCATACTTCGCCATACTTCGCCCATAGTTCGCTAATAGTTCGAAAATTTAAAAAAAAGTGTTTTTTTTGCCTCCCATACTTCGCCATACTTGGCCCATAGTTCGCCCATAGTTCGAAAATTTAAAAAAAATGTTTTTTTCGCCTCCCATACTTCGCCATACTTGGCCCATAGTTCGCCCATAGTTCGAAAATTTAAAAAAAAGTGTTTTTTTCGCCTCCCATACTTCGCCATACTTGGCCCATAGTTCGCTAATAGTTCGAAAATTTAATAAAAAGTGTTTTTTTTGCCTCCCATACTTCGCCATACTTGGCCCATAGTTCGCCCATAGTTCGAAAATTTAAAAAAAAGTGTTTTTTTCGCCTCCTATACTTCGCCATACTTTGCCCATAGTTCGCCCATAGTCCAAAAATTTAAAAAAAGGGTTTTTTTCGCTTCCCGTACTTCGCCATACTTTGCCCATAGTTCGCCCATAGTTCGAAAATTTAAAAAAAAGTGTTTTTTTCGCCTCCTATACTTCGCCATACTTGGCCCATAGTTCGCCCATAGTTCAAAAATTTAAAAAAAGTGTTTTTTTCGCCTCCCATACTTCGCCATACTTGGCCCATAGTTCGCTAATAGTTCGAAAATTTAAAAAAAAGTGTTTTTTTTGCCTCCCATACTTCGCCATACTTGGCCCATAGTTCGCCCATAGTACAAAAATTTAAAAAAAGGGTTTTTTTCGCTTCCCATACTTCGCCATACTTTGCCCATAGTTCGCCCATAGTTCGAAAATTTAAAAAAAAGTGTTTTTTTCGCCTCCCATACTTCGCCATACTTCGCCCATAGTTCGCTAATAGTTCGAAAATTTAAAAAAAAGTGTTTTTTTTGCCTCCCATACTTCGCCATACTTGGCCCATAGTTCGCCCATAGTTCGAAAATTTAAAAAAAAATGTTTTTTTCGCCTCCCATACTTCGCCATACTTGGCCCATAGTTCGCCCATAGTTCGAAAATTTAAAAAAAAGTGTTTTTTTCGCCTCCTATACTTCGCCATACTTTGCCCATAGTTCGCCCATAGTCCAAAAATTTAAAAAAAGGGTTTTTTTCGCTTCCCGTACTTCGCCATACTTTGCCCATAGTTCGCCCATAGTTCGAAAATTTAAAAAAAAGTGTTTTTTTCGCCTCCCATACTTCGCCATACTTGGCCCATAGTTCGCTAATAGTTCGAAAATTTAAAAAAAGTGTTTTTTTTGCCTCCCATACTTCGCCATACTTGGCCCATAGTTCGCCCATAGTTCGAAAATTTAAAAAAAAGTGTTTTTTTCGCCTCCTATACTTCGCCATACTTTGCCCATAGTTCGCCCATAGTCCAAAAATTTAAAAAAAGGGTTTTTTTCGCTTCCCGTACTTCGCCATACTTTGCCCATAGTTCGCCCATAGTTCGAAAATTTAAAAAAAAGTGTTTTTTTCGCCTCCTATACTTCGCCATACTTGGCCCATAGTTCGCCCATAGTTCAAAAATTTAAAAAAAGTGTTTTTTTCGCCTCCCATACTTCGCCATACTTGGCCCATAGTTCGCTAATAGTTCGAAAATTTAAAAAAAAGTGTTTTTTTTGCCTCCCATACTTCGCCATACTTGGCCCATAGTTCGCCCATAGTACAAAAATTTAAAAAAAGGGTTTTTTTCGCTTCCCATACTTCGCCATACTTTGCCCATAGTTCGCCCATAGTTCGAAAATTTAAAAAAAAGTGTTTTTTTCGCCTCCCATACTTCGCCATACTTCGCCCATAGTTCGCTAATAGTTCGAAAATTTAAAAAAAAGTGTTTTTTTTGCCTCCCATACTTCGCCATACTTGGCCCATAGTTCGCCCATAGTTCGAAAATTTAAAAAAAAATGTTTTTTTCGCCTCCCATACTTCGCCATACTTGGCCCATAGTTCGCCCATAGTTCGAAAATTTAAAAAAAAGTGTTTTTTTCGCCTCCTATACTTCGCCATACTTTGCCCATAGTTCGCCCATAGTCCAAAAATTTAAAAAAAGGGTTTTTTCGCTTCCCGTACTTCGCCATACTTTGCCCATAGTTCGCCCATATTTGAAGAATTTGAAAAAAATGATTTTTTTCGCCTCTTATTCTTCGCCATACTTGGCCCATAGTTCGCCCATAGTTCAAAAATTTAAAAAAAGTGTTTTTTTCGCCTCCCATACTTCGCCATACTTAGCCCATAGTTCGCCCATAGTTCGAAAATTTAAAAAAAAATGTTTTTTTCGCCTCCCACACTTCGCCATACTTGGCCCATAGTTCGCCCATAGTTCGAAAATTTAAAAAAAAGTGTTTTTTTCGCCTCCCATACTTCGCCATACTTGGCCCATAGTTCGCCCATAGTTCAAAAATTTAAAAAAAGTGTTTTTTTCGCCTCCCATACTTCGCCATACTTAGCCCATAGTTCGCCCATAGTTCGAAAATTTAAAAAAAAATGTTTTTTTCGCCTCCCACACTTCGCCATACTTGGCTTATAGTTCGCCCATAGTTCGAAAATTTAAAAAAAAGTGTTTTTTTCGCCTCCTATACTTCGCCATAGTTGGCGCTTAGTTCGCCCATAGTTCAAAAATTTAAAAAAAAGTGTTTTTTCGCCTCCCATACTTCGCCATACTTGCCCCATAGTTCGCCCATAGTTCAAAAATTTAAAAAAAAGTGTTTTTTTCGCCTCCCATACTTCGCCATACTTTGCCCATAGTTCGCCCATAGTCCAAAAATTTAAAAAAAGGGTTTTTTTCGCTTCCCGTACTTCGCCATACTTTGCCCATAGTTCGCCCATATTTGAAGAATTTGAAAAAAATGATTTTTTTCGCCTCCCATACTTCGCCATACTTGGCCCATAGTTCGCCCGTAGTTCGAAAATTTAAAAATAAATGTTTTTTTCGCCTCCCATACTTCGCCATACTTGGCCCATAGTTCGCCCATAGTTCAAAAATTTAAAAAAAGTGTTTTTTTCGCCTCCCATACTTCGCCATACTTGGCCCATAGTTCGCCCATAGTACAAAAATTTAAAAAAAGGGTTTTTTTCGCTTCCCATACTTCGCCATACTTTGCCCATAGTTCGCCCATAGTTCGAAAATTTAAAAAAAAGTGTTTTTTTCGCCTCCCATACTTCGCCATACTTGGCCCATAGTTCGCTAATAGTTCGAAAATTTAAAAAAAATGTTTTTTTTGCCTCCCATACTTCGCCATACTTGGCCCATAGTTCGCCCATAGTTCGAAAATTTAAAAAAAAATGTTTTTTTCGCCTCCCATACTTCGCCATACTTCGCCCATAGTTCGCCCATAGTTCGAAAATTTAAAAAAAAGTGTTTTTTTCGCCTCCTATACTTCGCCATACTTTGCCCATAGTTCGCCCATAGTCCAAAAATTTAAAAAAAGGGTTTTTTCGCTTCCCGTACTTCGCCATACTTTGCCCATAGTTCGCCCATATTTGAAGAATTTGAAAAAAATAATTTTTTTCGCCTCTTATTCTTCGCCATACTTGGCCCATAGTTCGCCCATAGTTCAAAAATTTAAAAAAAGTGTTTTTTTCGCCTCCCATACTTCGCCATACTTAGCCCATAGTTCGCCCATAGTTCGAAAATTTAAAAAAAAATGTTTTTTTCGCCTCCCACACTTCGCCATACTTGGCCCATAGTTCGCCCATAGTTCGAAAATTTAAAAAAAAGTGTTTTTTTCGCCTCCCATACTTCGCCATACTTGGCCCATAGTTCGCCCATAGTCCAAAAATTTAAAAAAAGGGTTTTTTTCGCTTCCCGTACTTCGCCATACTTTGCCCATAGTTCGCCCATATTTGAAGAATTTGAAAAAAATGATTTTTTTCGCCTCTTATTCTTCGCCATACTTGGCCCATAGTTCGCCCATAGTTCGAAAATTTAAAAAAAAGTGTTTTTTTCGCCTCCCATACTTCGCCATACTTGGCCCATAGTTCGCTAATAGTTCGAAAATTTAAAAAAAAGTGTTTTTTCCGCCTCCCATACTTCGCCATACTTGGCCCATAGTTCGCCCATAGTTCGAAAATTTAAAAAAAAGTGTTTTTTTCGCCTCCTATACTTCGCCATACTTGGCCCATAGTTCGCCCATAGTTCGAAAATTTAAAAAAAAATGTTTTTTTCGTCTCCCATACTTCGCCATACTTGGCCCATAGTTCGCCCATAGTTCAAAAATTTTAAAAAAGTGTTTTTTTCGCCTCCCATACTTCGCCATACTTGGCCCATAGTTCGCCCATAGTTCGAAAATTTAAAAAAAAGTGTTTTTTTCGCCTCCCATACTTCGCCATACTTGGCCCATAGTTCGCTAATAGTTCGAAAATTTAAAAAAAAGTGTTTTTTCCGCCTCCCATACTTCGCCATACTTGGCCCATAGTTCGCCCATAGTTCGAAAATTTAAAAAAAAGTGTTTTTTTCGCCTCCTATACTTCGCCATACTTGGCCCATAGTTCGCCCATAGTTCGAAAATTTAAAAAAAAATGTTTTTTTCGTCTCCCATACTTCGCCATACTTGGCCCATAGTTCGCCCATAGTTCGAAAATTTAAAAAAAAGTGTTTTTTTCGCCTCCTATACTTCGCCATACTTGGCCCATAGTTCGCCCATAGTTCAAAAATTTAAAAAAAGTGTTTTTTTCGCCTCCCATACTTCGCCATACTTGGCCCATTGTTCGCTAATAGTTCGAAAATTTAAAAAAAAGTGTTTTTTTTGCCTCCCATACTTCGCCATACTTGGCCCATAGTTCGCCCATAGTACAAAAATTTAAAAAAAGGGTTTTTTTCGCTTCCCATACTTCGCCATACTTTGCCCATAGTTCGCCCATAGTTCGAAAATTTAAAAAAAAGTGTTTTTTTCGCCTCCCATACTTCGCCATACTTCGCCCATAGTTCGCTAATAGTTCGAAAATTTAAAAAAAAGTGTTTTTTTTGCCTCCCATACTTCGCCATACTTGGCCCATAGTTCGCCCATAGTTCGAAAATTTAAAAAAAAATGTTTTTTTCGCCTCCCATACTTCGCCATACTTGGCCCATAGTTCGCCCATAGTTCGAAAATTTAAAAAAAAGTGTTTTTTTCGCCTCCTATACTTCGCCATACTTTGCCCATAGTTCGCCCATAGTCCAAAAATTTAAAAAAAGGGTTTTTTTCGCTTCCCGTACTTCGCCATACTTTGCCCATAGTTCGCCCATAGTTCGAAAATTTAAAAAAAAGTGTTTTTTTCGCCTCCTATACTTCGCCATACTTGGCCCATAGTTCGCCCATAGTTCAAAAATTTAAAAAAAGTGTTTTTTTCGCCTCCCATACTTCGCCATACTTGGCCCATAGTTTGCTAATAGTTTGAAAATTTAAAAAAAAGTGTTTTTTTTGCCTCCCATACTTCGCCATACTTGGCCCATAGTTCGCCCATAGTACAAAAATTTAAAAAAAGGGTTTTTTTCGCTTCCCATACTTCGCCATACTTTGCCCATAGTTCGCCCATAGTTCGAAAATTTAAAAAAAAGTGTTTTTTTCGCCTCCCATACTTCGCCATACTTGGCCCATAGTTCGCTAATAGTTCGAAAATTTAAAAAAATGTGTTTTTTTTGCCTCCCATACTTCGCCATACTTGGCCCATAGATCGCTAATAGTTCGAAAATTTAAAAGAAAGTGTTTTTTTTGCCTCCCATACTTCGCCATACTTGGCCCATAGTTCGCCCATAGTTCAAAAATTTAAAAAAAGTGTTTTTTTCGCCTCCCATACTTCGCCATACTTGACCCATAGTTCGCCCATAGTTCGAAAATTTAAAAAAAAGTGTTTTTTTCGCCTCCTATACTTCGCCATAGTTGGCCCTTAGTTCGCCCATAGTTCCAAAATTTAAAAAAAATGTTCTTTCGCCTCCCATACTTCGCCATACTTGCCCCATAGTTCGCCCATAGTTCAAAAATTTAAAAAAAAGTGTTTTTTTCGCCTCCCATACTTCCCCATACTTTGCCCATAGTTCGCCCATAGTCCAAAAATTTAAAAAAAGGGTTTTTTTCGCTTCCCGTACTTCGCCATACTTTGCCCATAGTTCGCCCATATTTGAAGAATTTGAAAAAAATGATTTTTTTCGCCTCTTATTCTTCGCCATACTTGGCCCATAGTTCGCCCATAGTTCAAAAATTTAAAAAAAGTGTTTTTTTCGCCTCCCATACTTCGCCATACTTAGCCCATAGTTCGCCCATAGTTCAAAAATTTAAAAAAAGTGTCTTTTTCGCCTCCCATACTTCGCCTTCCATAGTTC
>NW_026137913.1:0-61129 GCF_019393585.1 Leptopilina boulardi
GACCCTTCCAAGAAATTTATGGCCGAAAGGAATGATTTTAGAGACTATTCCAGGTAAAGATAAACGCGTCCGTTCAGTTAACGTACGCGTTAGAAATCGAATCATGAAAAGATCAGCAGCAAATATTATTGTCTTAGTTCCTGTAGAAGAGAGTACGGGAGTTACTTACTCTCGTACTGGGGGTGAGGATATTGAACACAGGAACTAAAAATGGCGGGAAAGGGGGGATAGTTGATAATTAGTTAGAATAACTTTAAAATTTGTGTTTAGAAATTTCTACTTGTGTTATTATAGTTGTTGAAAAATTGTTAAAGTTAGTTCTTATCGCGTTTAATTATTGCTAGTTCGGTAGTGGGTTTGTGTTTTTATTGACTTTCAGACTGTTACCTGAGAAGAGGCTATCAAAGGAGACAGACAGTTTTCCTACCTGAACGGAGGGACGAGGCTTCCCTTCGGAAAATGATACGGAAAATTCGGCTTTCCCAGCAAGGGACAACAACATAAAAAGGGGCCTGACGTGAAGAAGTGGGGTTCCCAGCTCGGGACGCTTCAAAGAAAACGTCATTTTAACGGCTTATTACTGATTTGGCAGTGCTGGAGTGGAGTTCTCGTTGTGAGACGCTCCTTCTAAAACACTACGAAGTTAATAATTTAATACCTTTGTAAAGTGATTGTGATTTTGTGTTGTAATTCCTTGATTAAAAACTCATTCTATTTGTTACTAATTGTGTGTTCTTTTTTAATTTACTTTTTTCATGTCCGACATGGGGACAAGTCCCGGCTATTAATAACATTCACAATAAAATGAAAAGATTAATTTTTACACAAACAAATATTTTTCTTAATAAAAAATTTTATTTTTTCAATGAAATGAGAAAAAGTAATTGTGACACAAAAGAAACTTTTTTTCTCAATAAAATAAGAAATATTAATTTTGAAAAAAAAAAATTTTCCAAATAAAAAAATTTCTTTTCTCAATGAAAGGAGAAAGATTAATTTTGACAGAAAAAAAAAATTTTTCATTAAAAAAGTTTTTGTTCCTAATAAATTTTTTTTTTATTTGTACAAATGAAGAAAGTTGTTTTAATAAATCGATCTATTTTTTGTAAATTTATATTCACTTACACATTTGACACTCAAGGGTTTAACTTTAGAAATTCATTCACAAAGTAATCTTCAACGCCATCTAGTGTTTAACGCGCGCATCACAGCTGTCGCTGATGGTAATATACATATATGGTAACTCAACAATTGTATGCACTGTAAACTTAAAACACTTATTATGAAGTAATTATATCTTAATTTATTCTTATTATTGCATAAATAAGCACTCTAAATGTCTATTAACCATTCCTAATAGTTATTTACAACATATTTCGTCGATTAACGACAATATTTTACAAGGACCCGAAACGTAACCGAATCGTAACCGAATCCTAACCCAATTCGGTTACAACTCGGTTTACCCAATCCGCCAGGGTCCAGAGAATAATAAAAGACCATGATATAAAATAAAAAATTTTTAAATAAAAATTAAAATAAATACAAAATAAATAATAAGTAAATACTTAAAAATAAAGAAAATTACCTAATAAAAAAATTATTGAATAAAAATAAATAAAATAAAAATTAAAAAAAAATTAAACAAAAAAAAACCATGATATAAAATTCAATTTTTTGAAATAAAAAATTAAAATAATTACAAAATACATAATAAGTAAATGCTTAAAAACAAAGAAAATTACTTAATAATAATTATTATAAAAAAATTAATAAATAATTAAAATATTTACAAAAATAAATTAATAAATATTTAAAATACATATAAAATCACTCAATACAAAATAAATGAAAAGTTTTTTAATATTCAAATTAATTAAATGAAACTTTTCATTAATTTATATTTATAGAAAATTTGTTAATATTGTGTTAGGAATTGCAAGATATTGGCACTGATGAACTAGAAATCAAAATTTCGAAGAATAGCGATAGCGATGAGGAAAAAGAAACGCTGAATATTTGTGGATTTTTCATAAGTGCAAAAAAGACAACAAGCAAAGTCTCTCAAAAAAATGGTGCGAAGAGCTTGATCATTATTTATCCACAGTTTGCACTGATTCTCACGTTGACATTTTAGAATGGTGGCACCATAATGAAAAAATTTATCCTACTTTAGCTGCAATGGCCCGATATTTTATGAGCAAACAAACAACATCAGTAGCAGCTGAGCGCCTTCTTTCACGTAGTTCACTAACTACCCAAGTAGCACGGAATATTGGTTGAATGTCACAGTGATATCAAGTGAGAATATTCCTGTGACATTCAGGCGATATCATAATGTCCGCTTCATCCGGACATTCCACGGTGATATTCCTGTGACATTCGCGTGATATTCGTATGATACTGAGAGAATATTTCCGTGAAATTTGTGTGATATTGAGGGGATATCTCTGTGATATTAAGTGGAATATTTCTGTGATATTGAGGTAATATTCCTGTGATTTTGAGGAAATATAGTGATATTGATGAGATAATTTATAAAATTCTAAAAAAAATTTTTTCTTTTTTTCCATTAATTTATTTTTTTATTTAAATATTAAAAACAAACAACATTTTAGAATTATATAAATTCCTGTGATATTGAGGGAATGTTCCTCTGATATTGAGGGAATATTCATTTTTATTATTAGAATATTTTTTTTTTATTTAAATATTTAAAACAATCAGAACAAACAACATTTTAGAATTTAATAAATAACAGGAATATTCTCTCAATATCAGAGGAATATTCCCTCAATATCAGAGGAATATTCCCTCAATATCACAGGAATATTCCGCTCAATATAACAGGGATATCCCCTCAATATTACATGAATTTCACGGGTATATTCCCTCGGTATCATACAAATATCACGCGAATGTCACAGGAATATCACCGTGGAATGTCCCCATGAAGTGGACATTATGATACCGCCTGAATGTCACAGGAATATTCTCACTTGATATCACTGTGACATTCAACCAATATTCCGTGCTACTTGGGTATAACAAAACACAGAAATCGACTTTCTGACGATTCTATAAAATATTTAATGTGTATTAATTCCTGGGTTTCTTGCACCGTGAAAAACAAAATTCAAACTTTTATTGACTTAAACTAATTATATCGATGTTTAATTAATAATCAATAAATAAATAATTGTTGATTAAGCCTTTCATATTCATTCGTTCGTTTAATCACGCTCTCATTCATTCATAAATTATCAATTTTCTTAAAAATAAATAATAAAGACTTTTGAAAGTAAAATATATTTTTATTTAATGTTTTTCAAAGTAAATTAATTTTTATTTGAAAATTAATATATGAATAATTAAATAGAATTTGAATATTTAATCAAGAATAAACAGAAATAATTTTTATACAAAATTTAATAATAATAATCTTGATATAAATTTTTATTATTGCTTATAAATATTTTTTGTATAAATATTATAATCAAAATTACCAAAGTGCAAATATTAAATTAAATATGGAGTCTCTTTTGAGCCGGCGTACCGAACAGACGTTTTTGACGTGACCGTTTAAAGTTTTAATTTAATTCGAGTGTATAGAAGTTTATTTCATATACGACTCCGTATTGTTTCCAATGTTACATTTTTCTTGGCTTGTTGTGGTTTGCTTTCTTTGTCTAGTGTGTGTGGAGTGTTTCCTTATTCCTGTTCATTAAAGGATTTTATAAAAATCCGAAGTGTGTAACTTCTAAATTTATATCTAACATGGCAGGCGAGTCGGAAACATTTGTTTTAGCTATTGATAAACTAACAAAAGAAATATCTAAGCTTACCGAATATCACAGCGAACTTTTGAAGGAGGTGCATTCTATACATCAAGAGAATAAGAAGATCTTTACAAAATGTGATGAGTTCGAGGAAAAATTGAAAAAGTTGGAGACGGATAATATCCTTCTTCGTTCATAAGTGAGGGCAAATAATATTGTCCTATACAACGTGCCAGAGAAGGAAGCTTCGAATGTGGATTTGCATGTGTATGTCATGGAAATTTTTAATAAGTTAAATTTACCTATACCGGAGTATGCCGTGACTGATGCATTTCGATTGGGGAAAAAATCGGAAAAATCAGTACGTCTAATTTTAATCATGTTTTTGGGCGCAAAATGGATAAAACTCATGTTTTCCAAAGTCAAGGAGTTTAAGTCGATTGATTTGGGGATCTCGAGAGATTATTCGAATGTTGGTGGACCGTAATCTTGTTGCAACAATTAGAAACAACAAAATTCTCATTGATGGATCTGAGGTTCAAATGGAAATCGTTGATAAAATTATAGAGGACAATAAGAAACGACAAACAAAGAGACCCTTGGAACAACAGTCGAATGACTCATCTCCCAACTCTAATCGGGAAAAGAGGCCTCGTGGTCGACCATGTAAACAGATACAGGAGTCAAAAACTCTGTCTCACGAGAGAAAGACCCGCCGTTTGCGCATCGTACTTTAAAAGGGTGGAGTTAATAGTAAAAATGGAGTTTAAAAATTTTTTTCTTTAAAATTATAGCCAATAGTATTAGAAGGAATTTTCTGTCACAGTAAAAGTACGCTTGCATTACATGTGTTTCTAAGCCTTTAAAATCACACACACACAATCCAAAGTGAGTCTCAATGAACCGAACTCAGGTCAGTTTTTAAAGGATTCCTTGCTTTTTTGCGATTCCAACGGTATGGCGTTTGTTATAAAAATGTTAAAATTTAAAAATTTTATAAACTTTTATTAAAAAATATGGAAAATTATATATGGTTGGAATCAGAAAAAATTGGAGATTTTGAATATGAAATTGTTAAATCAATTATTTAAAAACTTAAAAAAAATTTTTTCAATTTTAACATATGTTTGGGGCGCATCATAAACCGAGGATCCAAAAGGCCTGCGACCTTGAAGCAGAAAACCCTGGAGTACGAGTATATGTTAGTGTTAATATTTTTTGTGAACAAGACATATTGAAACATGAAATTTGACTGGTTTAGAGAAAAAATATTCCACGCCTTATTTTATGACATTCTGCGCGTAGAAAACCAAAATTTGATTTTACGAGGGTCTTTCTCTCGTGAGACAGAGTATAGTAGTGTAAATGACTCAAACATTATTTACTTGTATGAAACTTGGTTAGTGAAGCAGGAATTGAATATTCCAGGTAACCTTAATTGTATAAATGTTCCAGCCAAAAGAGTTGAAAATTTCGGAAGACATAGTGGGGAATTTTAATTTTATATAGAAAAAACTGTTATACATTGAAATAAATTTTAAGATCAGATAATTATATTTTTATATTGGTTGATGATAATTATAATAATAGGTTTATTCTAGGAGTTGTTTATCGTTCTCCTCTTACTAATTTCCAATCCTTTTTAACTGATTTAAAAAATAACTTAGTAAAATTATGAAATTAATATCCAAATCATGTATTTATCTTAGGGGGTGATTTTAATTAAATGGTGAATTTCGAAAAGGGCTCAACTCGAAAAAGCGTAAGTGTCATTTTCGCATAACAATTGATAGTAAAAATGACTCTTAACCTTTTTAGAGTTGAGCCCTTTTCGAAATTCACCATTCAATTATAGGGTGGCTCTTTTAAATCAAGTGGGAAATGATGTGGTGCGTGACACTTGTTTTAATCACAAGAGGTCATCTTTGGATAATATTCACAATAGTAACGGCAAAATATTGGTTCAAACACTCGAAGCTGTTGAATTTTTGTTAATTAATTGTAGAACAAAAGATGACCCCTTGAGCAACTATACGTTGATTAATAATATTGGAGAGAGTGTGATTGAATTAATGTGGGTCTCATTGAATAGTTTAAATTTGTTTCAAGACTTGAAGGTTTTATCAATAATAACTAATTCTGATCATTTTCCTGTAATGGTTAAATTTGTATACATAATAATGATCAAATGTAATAAAAAAATTGCAAAAAGTAAAAATTCAAAAGATTACAAATTAAATTTCGACAAAAATAAAGCAGACGAATTTTATCATTTAATGATTTCTTATTTTGATGACTCAAGTGTGACAGAGGATTGTGAGTCAATGAATGTGATACTTAATACAGCAATAAACAGTGCGGCTTCTACCCTGAATACCGGTCGGATCAAGGGTTAACTTTTTTTCTCCTTCTAAAAAACCTTGGTTCGATGAAGAATGCTCAAATAAAAAAATTGAATTGAAAATCCTTCTAAAAAAATGTAAAAAAGAGCTTTTTTCAAGTCATTTTAAAAAATTATATTTAAATTTAAAAAACCAATTAAAGAAATTAGTTTACAAAAAAAAACTGAATATGAACTAAATAGAGTGGATGCATTGAGTAAATCTAAAGATTCAAAAACTTTTTGGGGAATTATCAACCAGGCAAGACCAAGAAAGTATATCTCAGAGAGTTTGGATTTGAAGGTCTGGCATAGATATATGTTAAATTCGTTCCCACCTAGGATTTCGATGCAAGGTATACTCCCATATCAAACAGATCCATTCTTGGATCTGCTTATTACAATAGAGGAAGTAATCCGTAGTTTAATCAAATGTAAAGGTGAAAAAGGGCCACGTCCCGATGGGGTGCAAGGAATATTTTATAAAAACTTGCCCCCTGATTGGATAGCTTTTTTATGCTTGTTTTTTAATAAAATTTTGGAATCCGGGAACTTTTTTGATCCATTTAATCACAGGCCAATTTCGTTGGTTAACATACTAGTAAACATTTTCACATTATTGTTGAACTTTAGAGTGACTCAATGGGCAAATGAAAAGAATTTATTACCGGAATTCCAAGCTGGATTTAGGCAGGGGAGAAGCTGTGCTGATCATTTGTTTACTCTAATGTCTCTGGTGCAGATCCACATGTCAAGAGGTAACACTGTATTGTATGCGATAATTGTTGATTTTAGAAATGCGTTCCCATCAATCAATCATAATTTATTGTGGACGAAACTCAGTTTACTCGGTCTCAGCTCTAAGATTTTAAATGATTTACGTGATTTTTATGAAAAGGCTAATGTGTGTTTTAAAACTGTTAAAGGAAACACTGAATTTGTAAATGTAACTAGTGGTGTACTTCAAGGAGAAGTGCTTAGTCCCCTTTTATTTATAATGTTTATCAGAGACTTAGAGGATTTTTTGATCAAGCAGGGTTGCAGTGGAATAACGATTAACCGTACATTGGAAATATTTTTGTTGGCCTTTGCTGATGACCTAGTCATTTTTGCTAATACCCCAATGGAATGTTCTCGTAAATTAAAAGCACTATCCCTTTATTGCAAACTAAACAAATTAAAAGTTAATATAGAAGACAAAAAATAATGATTTTCTCAAATAAAAAAAACAATAATAATATAAAATCTTTTAAATTCGAAGAAGGGTCAATAGAAGTGGTAAACCACTTTGATTATCTGGGTCTTGTCTTCTCGGAATCGTTATCTTTTTCGGAAATGAACCAAAAAGTAGTCTCTACAGCCAATTTGGCTATTTCATCGTGTTTAAAAATTCTCCATAAGTTGAAAGCAGATAACTGGAAAACTTACAAAAACCTTTTTCAGAGTTATGTCTTAAATGTGCTGTCTTATGGAGTCTTGACCTGGGGTTTGGACTTTTTGGATAGTTTAGAACAATTACAAATATCCTTTTTAAAAAAATTATTGAATATTCCAAAAAACAGTCCGAGTAAAGCCGTTAGAATAGAAACAAACACTATTTCTTTGAGATATGAAATCTTAAAAACGGTTTTAACGTGCCTTAAAAAATTGAATAAAATGGATGGGTCAAGATACCCTAGGATATGCGCAGAAGAATTGATAAGGTTTGCTGAGGCAAATCCGAGTAATTTAAGGAGAAATTGGTATTTGAAGGTTTCAAAAACATTTGACCAGTCTGATTTCAAAAATATCTGGAATACTTATTCGTTAACATTTGTTGCAGAGATGGCTGATTTAATGTTAGAGAGATTTAGAGACGATCTGAGAAGAGAAGACAGAGAATATATTGAAACAGCTAGTAGCTGTCAGATTTGGAGGTGTTTGCCACTGTACCCTGCGGATGACTCATATATTCTAAAAAGAATTCCACTTTTTTATAGACGAATCTGGGCACAAATAAGGCTTTTAAATGTATATAACCCAAGAATTATTGTAAAATCAGTTAAATATTCGGTCCCAATAAACAGCCTTTGCCCCTTTTGTAAATTAGAAGAAGAAAATTTAATACACATGTTGTCATTAGGTCCTCTCTATAATGTAGTTCGAAATAGATACCCAGAAATTTTTTATTGATACATCGGGTTCACTTGATAAATGGCTTTCAAAACTGAATTCAAACGATCCCTCCTTGATCAAAAAAATAGTACATATTGTAATAGAAATGTTGAAGATTAGAACGAGTGAGGTTTCTTTCATGAATGTTTGATTGTAATTATTTATTCGGCTCTTGTAAATACTCCTTTGTATGATCTAATGTGATCTAAGACAAATAAATCTATCTATCTATTAAGTTAAATATATTAAAATAACATTAAAATTGAAAAATAAGTAGCCAAAATCAAACCTCAGTATCGAATTAATAATGATTAATCATTATTGATAATTTGTTGATCAGATCGATTGATTAAACAAGATTCTTGTTTAAATATATCAAGTCAGGCCAACTTCATTTCATAAAAAAGACAATCGTTCGATTGAATTTGACAGTTTCTCGATTTATTCGTTTGACGCGCATCTCTAATCGGGCTGGTATAAGGAAATCAGAATTCTTGTATATAATCTTTTTTACTGTGGTATGTATAAGGTCTCCAATAATATAAATAATGTGTTAATTGTATAGATAATTCCATATTTAATTTTTTTAGTGTCGCTATTACTACCTATTTGAAATAGTCGATTTTGGGATCATTTGTCGGGCTAGAATTGTGCATTCTACTGATTGTATCAGTATATAAGTTTCTGTTGTTTATACTGATTTAATTAATTATTTTTTACAACTTATTAAAACTGTGGTACACTTTTCACTGAATAAACCAGTAAGATTTCACTGATTGTTTATTTTTGTCACAAAATATAGAGTACTTTTCAGGAAAACTCTCATGGCCCTGGCAAGTTCTGCCCTAAGTAAGGCCAATCCTTGTAAAACCGTTTCAAGTCATTACTTGGCCCTTGCCAGAAACCTGGCTAACTGGGAAAGGCCTATCAAGGCCCAGACCATAGTTTCTGCAAGGGTCCCTATTATTAATTCCTATATGAGATCCTGTATAAGATCGCTTTTGTTTCTTATAAGAGATTCTATAGGAAATCTTATAAGTACATCTCGGAAGAAGAATCTCATGAGTGTTCATATAGGATCCCATATAGGGTCGAAATTAGGAAAATAAGATTTGTGAATATCTCAAAAACGGTAAGCGATACGCAAAATCTGACAAAATTTTGAGCTCATTTTGTAAAAAGCAAAAAATTTTTATGTTTAAAACCTAAAATATGTCTCATATAAAATCTTATGTAGACACTTATAAGATATTTCTCATGTGTCCACATAAGATTCTCGTAAGATCTCATGTAGTGTCTCATATGAGAAACCATAAGTGATCTTATACGGGATCTCATATGGAAATTTACAATAGGGGTAGGTATGCAGGATCTTCGGTAGTTGTAGTATTAATAGATAAAATCCTGACAATATGAAAAATATATGACGCATTGAACGTCATACAAAAATTATGTATTATATTTTGACTTTTAGTCACCATTTAATACAGTTATAAAGTTTCTATAAATTGGATTATGCTGACTGTTTAAGCCATAATTTGTCCCTATTTTGAAAAATTAAATAATTTTAATAATTTGTTTCTTTTCCTCTGTAAGGAGATACCCGATGAACTTTTGAAGTTTAGTAGTTCACTCACATTTGTTCTTCTTTTCCTCTCAATTAATACATTTATTTTACAATTGGAGTGATTTTAACAGTTAACAGAGACCTTGTCTTCGGCATAAACCAATTTAATCAATTTGCAAAAAATATTTACAAAATTTATTAAAATTTACTTCAGAATAATTCGTAGTTGCTCAGCGTTAAAGAATAAAGTTTTCATTTTTTTATTGCCTATAAATTTAAGGGAAGAATTTTGAATTTAAGGGTTGTTTTTCAATGCTAATAAAAAGTTGTTTTTGATCAGGGAGATGTTTTAGATTGTTTTCATGGTTACTCAGTGTACGAAATTGATTAATATAACATTTTAAATTTCTTTTCTGCGGATATTTCGGTTTATAAAAATAAATCTTATTTAAGGGTTGTTTTTAGGGGATGTGAAACAAGAAATTTTTTGGAAAATGGAAAAACAGTGGTTTTTTCCATTCTAATAATCATTCTTTTATCCTCTAGAATCCCAATACTTAGCATTTTGATATTGTCGCACCCCTGTACAAAAAGTCACCCCCTGCTCTAAGAAATGAATTATATGAGTCGGCTAAAGGCTCATTTGAAAGTGCACGAATTAAGCTTTTGTTTCTGATAATAGCGAAGTTTTTATCACGTTAGGATTTTGCCCCACGATTTTTCAAAGAAACCAAAAACGCTGTTTTTATGAGTTGCAACTCCATCCCACATAGCACGACTTCTTGCTGGGAGGTTACTGTAACGATATCTGTAGGGTTTGTAAGGTTACCGTGTAAATTTATGGGCAGTAGTTTTCTATGGCACATACAACTGCGCAGTAACTTTTATTTGACAAACCCTATTGTGGTTCATAAAGTACTTTACCAAATATATCATTTTTTATACAAAAAATTTATAATATAATATATATTATAATATAATTATTTTTAATATAATATAAGAAGATGATATCGATCATTCCGAGTCAAGGATTAAATAAAAACATTATTCTTTACGTTTCAATGGCACAGCCATTCTCTTCAGAAACTGAAAGTTTATTACAAAATATAAAAAAAATTCTTTTATAAAATTTTAATACATTTGTAGAAAAAAAATATTTCTTATAAAAAAATAAAATTAAATGATTAAATTTACCTTAAAAAAATGAAAACATTATTCAAAAAAAACTCTTTTTGAATAAGTAAATTTAAAAGTGATTAAACGTCTCAATTGACACGATTGCTAATAGACACTGATCAATTACAAAGTTGTATGAAGAAGCGTAGAGTGAAATTAGGTTCATTGACCTTATTTCAATAATGTAAATAGAGAAACGTCAAGGTATTATTAGACAGAGATAAAAGTTATGAATATTTTCTGTCATTGAGAAAATGGAAGTAACAATTACTGAGATTTTGAGTGTCATCTTTTTTGTTTATTGCATTCTTTTGCAGATTAATATGAATCATTTCGGATATTAAGCGTTTGTTTTCATTTGATTCTCTGTCAAGAATTGAAAAGTTATACCAGTCAAAATCATGCTTTTTAGAATCTCTATGAGTAGCAGTGACAACAACTTTTGATTTTTTATGTTCATTAACACGAACCCCCACCATTCTCTTTGTTTCACCAACATAAGATGCGGTACAATTTTTGCAATTTAATTTATAAACAACATTAGTTACTTCTTTTGTTTTTGTCCTTACCCTTTCTGATCAAATTATGACTCATAGCATTGTTATTTGTAGGAATCGTTAAAATATTATAATTACTAAGCATTGAAGACGTTTTTTCATATAAATTAGGAACATACGGTAAAAAGACTTTGGGCGTTCGTTTGTATAAAATAATATTTGCATCGTTTTTATGAGTATTGGACTTTATAGAACAAGTACGTTTGTTAATGTATTTGTCTATAAAGTCAGTGGGGTAGTTATTGCGTAGAAGAACTTTTTTAACGTATTCAATGTTTTTTGAATGAAATTTTTTATTTGAAAGTTTTACTGCTCTGTCAATTAAGTTATAAACAATAGCAATTTTTTGAGTGATATGATGTTGTGAATCATAATTTATTGTTCGTTCAGAAAAAGTAGGTTTTTTATACCAGTCAGTAATGAGTCCATTATCGTCTTTAATTATCATAACATCTAAAAAATTAATTGAATGATTAATTTCAACTTCATGAGTGAATTGTAATCTTGGATCGTAACTATTGAAAGTATCAAGCATTTCTTGAATATTGTATTTAGTTATGGCTGTGATAATATCATCCACGTATCTGTAGAAAAATAATGGTTTAAATGATAATTTATTAATGCAAAAAGTCTCAAGGTCATCCATAACGATGTCTGCAAATAGTCCAGAAATCGAAGAACCCATAGGGGTACCATAAATTTGTTTATAGTATTTGTCATTGAATTTAAAAAAATGTTATTAAAAAGAAAAGAGCAGGCATCGAGTAGATCATCAAGAGGTATATTCAAATTTTGTGAAATGATAGAGTAACGTTTAACCTTTAAACTGATACGTGCCGAAAAATCACACTAACTAATTTCACCGGTCTGTCAGACCGCTATTCCTTTTTTATGTTATTTTATTGATTTTAAATTTTGTAAAGTCAATTGTTGTATATATTTTTTATTTTTTATGATTAAAAAGTCAATTTCTATATTGTTTCGTTTTAATTTTTTTATTTTTACATAATTTAGAACGCTTTAAAAAAACGCTTTAAAAAAAAGTTATAAGCGATGAAAGTTTTAATAGCGGTCTGTCAGACCGCTAAATCAGTTTAAAAGTTAATGATACTATCAGATACATGTTTTGAACCAACGTTAGTGAATAAAGATTTAACATCTAAACTGATTAAAATGTGATCATCAGGTACCCAGTAAAAAAAAAATAATTGAGAGTAAGGAAAAATAATTGGGAGTTAGCTTACTTTGTATTCGGTTTGGCGTCTAAACCGTGTAGGGACTTTACGGCCAATTATTTTTTCTTACCCTGAATTCTTTTCATCTGGATTGTTTGAATTGATGTTTGTTGATCAAAATTTGCAATACAAACCCTCACAACACAAAGATATTCAGGATATCCCTGGGACGTCCTGGGGATATCCATTTGCTTTTGGCGATTCGGATATCCCTAAGATATCCTCTGGATATCCATGGACATCTCTAAGATATCCCAGGGATATCCAAACCGCCGAAAACAAATCGATATCCCCAGGACGTCCCAAGGATATCCTGAATATCCTTTTGTTGTGAGGGAATGAATAGAATGCATGTTCCAAAGTGTCAAAATGCCGATTTAGAATAAGAAATGTGAAATTTTATAAAAACGACAAAATGTGAAATATGACAGATTTATCGACAATTTTACCATGTGAGTAGTGTTCATATGATAAATTTACCATACGAGCACTACTCACATGATAAAATTGTCGATAAATCAGTCATATTTCACATTTTGTCGTTTTCATAAAATTTCACATTTCTTATTCCAAATCGGCATTTTGATACTTCGGAACATGCATTCTATTCATTTGTAATGCAAACGTTGATCAACAAACATCAATTCAAACAATCCAGGTGAAAAGAATTCAGGGTAAGAAAAAATAATTGTCCATAACGTCCCTACACGGTTTAGACGCCAAACCGAATACAAAGTTAGCTAACTCCCAATTATTTTTCCTTACTCTCAATTATTTTTTTTACTGGGTATATTAAGATTTTTAACCTTCTCGATAAAATCAAAACTGTTACGAATGTAAGACTTTGGTTTTGGTATAGATTCATTTAAAATATTAGTTAAATATTTGGAAAGAAAATATGTTGGTGAACCAATGGTTGAGACAACAGGTCTGAACGGGTAATCCTTTTTATGTATTTTCGGTAAACCATAAAATTTTGAAAGATTCGTTTTAGGCTGCGTTAGAAAATAATTATTGTATGTTTTGTTCAAATAACCGTTCATATTCCAATATTTTAATAATTTATAAGTGTCGGTTTTTAAATTTGGAAGTGGATCCTTATTAATAATTTTGTATGTTTCCAATTCAGAAAGTAAAGATTCGGTTTTTGTAATATATTCACTCCTATCCAATGCAACCGTGACGTTTCCCTTGTCAGCTATAGTGAATAAAACATTCTTATGGTTTTTAACAAAAAGTTTTGAGTCATTAAGTTTTTTTAAAAAAGTTCGGTCTTTGATACTAATATGTCTAGGAGATTTGTTTTCAAAGGAAGTTATGTTTTTTATGTACTTATGTACTTATGTACTTATAAATTGTTCGATGGATTTTATATATTCTATTGTTAAGTTTAAACAGTTGTTGTTGTTATTGAATTTGAAACTGTTGCCAAGAGAAATGACGTCGATGACATTGTCTGTAATATCGCAATTTGACAAATTTAGAAACCAACCATGTTGTGAACTGTTTGACATATTTAAATTACAATTTCTATTTTGTAGAAACGCAAATTTTTTGGAAACTTTTTCTTTTTGAACAGAAACAAAATGAGAATGTTTATTCTCATGTATTGTATATATTGATTTTGAGATATGTGTCGGAAAATTATTGTTAATAACGGATTTTAAATTATCAATTTTTTTGTTCAAATGGTGAATGTGAATACATTTATCCTCTATCATGATATTAAGAAGTTTGTTTTTAACTTTTTTTATTAACAAGTCAAATTTTACGTTACCAGTATTACTATGGAAGAAGAAGTGACATAAACTATTATTAATTGTGTCTATGTGTTTTGGTGTCAGATCGTAAATGCGGCATTGTAGTAAAAACTGGAGTTGCGATGAAAAGCGAGCAACCTCCTGATTGGTGTTGATCCAGTCTTTCAAAATTTTCTTTTGATTGTTGGATGATTCCAACTCAAATATATTCCGTGAAATCACTTGTGACCGTTGTAGATCCATGGTCAATAAATAATAAAATTTTGATCGATATCATCTTCTTATATTATTAAATACTACCAAGTGAGAGAATCAAAATTTTATTATTTTTAATATATTTTCATATTACTTTATATTAACAGTAACCTTACAGCAACCTTACAGTAACCTTACGGTAAGCTTACAACAACCTTACCATGTAAGCTTACCACAACCTTACCATGTAAACTTACCACGACCTTACTGTGTAAGCTTACCTTAGCTTTACTGTGTAAGCTTACTGTAAGGCGGAAGTTTTAAGATGACCTCAAGTTTACTGCAGGCTTACACAGTAACCTTACAAACCCTACAGATATCCTTACAGTAACCTCACAGCAAGAAGTCGTGCTATGTGGGATTTTTCTCAAAAACTTGACGTGGTGGAGTATTTTGGATACCGGATTCGTGTTCAGCACAAAATTTTCTTTCGGAAACACCTAGTCGCATTCATTATGCCGAATTGATACAGGCCTGTGTTTTTAAATACATAAAAATTCGTCAATTGCAATTTTTGCAGAAAATCCTAGGTTCTCTTGTTTTTAAGATATAGGTAGCTAATAACGTAATTTTTATTAAAGAAAAACACAGAATTTACAAAATATATGCATTTATTTAAATTATTAGAGGAAGTGCCAGGCGCGGTGCCTGGTAAAGGCACCGCAGACGTGCATAAGGACGTGCTGACACTGCTGACAACAGAGCATCTGCTGTGCTGAAATTTTTTCCGTGTACTTGCTGTTATAGTTTTCTATGTATTAACAAAAATATAAAGTACAATAAGAATGAAAATATAATGTCACAGCAATGTTCACTTTGTTGAAATGTGTTTGTTAACTTTACAACTAACCTGTTGTGTTCGATATCGCAGAATTGATTAGACATTTTGAAGCTGGCGTAATAAAGCTATAAAAATTTAATGGAGAAATAGAAAAAAAGTAAATTGTGAACTAAATGGTAACGTTTCAGTATCTTTACTTACCTCTTACCTTCTAATTAATTATTTATTGTAATATTATTAAATCAATAAAAAAGACATAATAAGTGACCAATCTGTGTAACCATTCATTAAATTCGGTAAGGTTAATAAACACATTTCAACAAAGTGAACATTGCTGAGCAATTCCATGGGATGTGATCACAAGAATTTTTGATGATTGGAGCAATTTTATTGAAACCTTGTGAATATGTTCCTTTATTTGTACAGAATGAGATATCTCTAATTAAAAATTTATGTCATTTTTTTAAAAAAAACCATGTAACTTTTTTTCCTGTTATCCAAATGAGATCAATTTTTTTTCAAATTTCTCACAAAAAGATGCTTTTTTAAGAAAAAAATAGTTCATGAAAAAAAAATTTTTTTGCCCGGAAAAAAGTCAAAAAAAAATTTTGAATTCATTTTTTCATCACATCTCATGGAATTGCTCTGCTGTGACATTATATTTTCAATCTTATTATACTTTAAAGAAAATTATTTTCTATACCTTATATTTAAAAAATTATTTCACAATGGTAATATAAAAGTTTCAGAATATATTCTGAAACTTAAATTAACTTAATAAAGTAAATTTTATCTATAAGTATTTTAATAAATGCATATATTTCGTAAATTGTGTTTTTCTTTATTAAAAATTACGTTTTTTAGCAGTATCTAGAAAAAGGAGCAGCTAGGATTTTCTGCAAAATTGCATTTGGATAATTTTTATGTATTTAAAAAGATTCCATGATTATCTATAAAGGAACCATTTTAATGAGACTTGAAATTGTTAAGGAGAGGTGTGAGCCAGTGTAATTGATTTTAAAAAATTAATTACTTAAAAATTTTGAATGATTGAGGTAAGTCATGAAAAAAGTGAAATTAATCAAAAATTATTTATGATGCTGAAGTCCGCAACGTTTTCAAAAACGAAAAATTAAAATAGAATTATTTTTTCATGTCAATTTATCTCTAATTTTTATTTGGACAAACTTTCAAGAAATTAATACTTTTATAAAAACCAGTTACCCCCGAAAAACTTTAATTTTAACCCAAAGTAATAGATATTGTCTAATTATTTTTTCGTTTTCATTTATAAAAACGTTGCGGACTTCAGCATCATAATTATTTTTTTATAACAAGTATAAATACAAGAATATTTAAATATTTCAAAAATATGCTCTGCTCACTTTTATAACGGCTTCTGATTATTTTATATGTAAGAAAAAAGATTTTAAAGACAGGTTGAAATGTAAAAATTGAAGGGGTAACGTGTCAATATTGTTTATTCATTTTAAACACCATAGAAAGCATGTCAAAGGCTTCTTATATTCTCGAGTCGGGAGATCGTAAAAATTTATTTTACTATTCAACATGATAGCAACTTAGAATTGTTTAAATTTTACAAACTCTTATCTACTTTAGTAGGATTTTTCGAGTATTTATGGATGTAATTCCCGATAAATATGGACTTCTGTTTTGTTGATAACGGTAGTTTGAAACAATTTTAAGAAAGTTCATTAAGGTAAATTAAAACTTACTTAAATTCTAGATTATTTAGATATACATATTTATAGCATTGTTCTGTTCGATTTATAAAAGGCTCCAATAGATTGTATCTCCAGCACACATTAAAAAGAGAATGAAACTTCTTATCTAACACAATGATAACAATTCCAAAAAAAGTTATTTGTCAAACTTTTCTTTAAGGAAAAATGCCACTAATTATTAAAACTGAATCAAATCATTAAAATCAACATTTAGGAACGTCGCTCGTTCGCTTCTGCTTGTAAAATAAAATTGATCCTTTCAGAATTTTAAGGAATATGAAGGCAGGTTACGCAGTATAGGCATTTTATTATTTTGTTACTATTTTAAAAAAGAAAGTTGAGTTCTATTTATTGATTGAGAATTTATCTTCAGATAAGATACCGAATATGATGAGGCGCTATATACAAATTTATTTAATTTACAATTTTAAGTAGTTCGGCCCATTTTTTTTAATTGTATGTGTTATAAAAACATTCAAGGTTAACAAGAAGAGCCTATTAGATGCATATAATAGTAAAACTAATAATAAATTTTTATTAATTTTTATTTAAAAATACTATCCTGTGACACAATTAAATCATGAAATTTTTGCTCAAAAAAGAAAATTATGTAAAACAACTTTATTTATTAATTGGCATTAATAAAACAAAATTACTTCCATTTTATTCCGTTTTTAAGTACTAAACAAATTGTGAAATATATTTACTTCGGTTTTTCCTTAAAGATGTAAATATCAGAAACATGTATTGAAGTTATTTCTTAATTTGAGAATTAATTACATAAATTAATGGGCCTTGCTATTTAACAATTCCTATATGTATAATCTTTTACACAAGCGCTCTGACAGATTTCTCTCATAGTACGCAGCCACATTTTTCGTTACAATTCATTAGAATAAGAGCGATAATTATGTTGGATTTTTTCTTCCAAAGTTTCCTTATAAAATATAGCGTAAAGTTCGCGATCTCCCGAGGAAATGGAAAATTACGCCTTTAATGACACTTTCGGCTAAGCACGGTCACTGTGCACTACAATGCTAATAATGGTGTCGGTCTTAACAATAGCCTTAACAATACAAGTAGTAACGGTAATATTAACAATCGTAATCGTAGTCATAATACTCAAAAATCATTGTAACGATATCTATATAATTAATAATAATAATAATAATAATAATTAATAGTAATAATGGTAATAAAAGATGGTACATTATTTTAACAGCGACATGTACAATTTGAAAATTGCTAATGTGTAGTACGTATTACGTAAGCAGGAAACACGAACGGGCGACGTATTTGAGAAGTAAGCGTAAAAATGACTAATAATTAGTGCTCATCTCTTCATTATCACTTTTTACTTTCTAGGAATAATTCCTAGAAAATGAAAGCTTCGATCGACTTAAATTTAATATTCGCCGATCTTAAATAAGAATTATTCACCTTCTCTCAACTAATGAATAAGATTGCATGTAGCCCCTTCAAGTTTTTATGACTTACATTCTCCGCTATTTCTTAACTCAGTACTTTCTGACGTCGCTGCCATTTCTTGTAGTAATTACTTTCTTTGTCTGACGTCAGAATCCTTATTAGGTGTTGGTTTACTGTAAAATTAAAAAAATCATATTTAATGATTTTACTACATAGTAAAATGAAATCGAAATTATGTTTATCCACTACCATTTAATTTTTAAAGCGAGACTTATTTCCGAAATAACATTCGGCTTAGTTTTCCGTGCACTGTACATGAAAACTAAGCTTAATGTTATTTCGGGGATAGGTCCCTTAATTCTCTCGTGAAGCGTCACATATAGTTATTTTTATAAAACAAACTATTTTCTCTTAATCTTTATCAATAAAATTCGTTCAGGCTGTGTTGGCATGGTGCATTAGTCGGCAGAAGTCCCGCGTTAGGCAGCAACTAAGGAGGTTCGAGTCCTCACAGATGCACAGTGTACTCGAGCACGCAGCTTATTTTTTCAGATCAAAATTAATTCAAAATTGATAATTATTTGTCGACAAATCATATCGATATAATTATCACATGAAACACCTAACTCTGAACCAAGGAGTTTTAATGACATCTAATAGATGTCACTTTGCTGATAAAGTCGAATTCTTCAATTTCGTAATTTTCAAAATTCTTAATCAGCGATAAATATAGTATTTCTATATAAAATATATCTAAAATTCACAGTGATTTTTGGCGTTCTATGAAATACATATATATTTTATGTAAAAATAAAAAATTTTCTTTTTATTTATATTTTGATATTACCGATGAACCCTTTTACAGTTTCGTGAAACTTCTCTTATTTTACAAAAATATTCTAAACTCATTTAAAAAAACGTGCCGTTTATTTACTACATTCCTGTAGAATTATTTTATTCGATTCTTTAATACAAATTTTAAACACTAATTTGCGAGTTCGAAATGCCGACCAAATATTTATGTCATTGATTGATTAAAAAAGTTCTCCGATGCAGGAAATAAAAAGGCGCATCTTTTTTTGCATTTTTTATAGAACAAATATTTTACATAATTATGACCAAAATCTTAGCAGAAGACAATTTGCTAACCATCGTAGCCTTGATGCTTTAAAAAAACGAAAAACTGAGCTAAGGAATATCAAATCTTTAGAAAATAATATTTTTGAGGAGGAGGAAGGAATTTATAGATTAGGCATCAACGATTAAGGTAAGGCACTTTAAAGGTTCCGTACACCTTTAATGTACCGTCTGAATCTCTTACGTCCGTCCCATATATTGTCACCCCCTACCTACGCACAACATTTTTTACATAAAGGGCTGAAAATTAGTACACATATATGTATTTTTACCTGTTGAATACTAGAAAAATATAGCGAACTTGATTAGAGGTGATGTTCATAGGGTTGTTAAGAAAAAACCCCATTTTTTTGCCAAAAATGATCATGTCCCCTATTTAACTTCTATAATTTTGGACCTAGGGAGCTAAAAATTGGTAGACATGCGTATTTTCAGTTGCAGATTACAGGAAAAATATAGCGAACCCGATTGGAAATGATATTCATAGCATTGTCAAGGAAAAACACCGATTGACTATATCTTTATTAAAAATTATCGTATCACAGTTTCCGAAAAAGCGTTTTAAAGGTGGTAAAATTACCTTCAAAATGTTCCGTACGCGATTAAAATGTAATGATTCATTAAAAAATGTATTAGTATAAAATTTATAAAAGTGGAAAATTTTGATTATTCTTTATAATTAAGAAATTAATTAACCAGGATATTATTGATTGAATAAAAAAAGTCAATTAGGTATCCAAAAAACGGACAGTGTTTCAAGTAATGTTAGAAATTTTATTTTAATTGAAACGGAAACTCGTGTTTCCTATTTAATTATGCGCAAGTCAGTGAAAAGCGAGCGAAACGAAATGAAAAGCGAGGGAATCGAATGAGAAGATTAGGAGTAGGGTTTTCAGAAAGATTCGCTTAGGCGATGTAACCGGTCGTAATCGTGAACGTAATTCATATGTCGTGAGTTTTAATTGTTTAAAGGCAGTATGCTGCAGATTAATCAATTGTACATATATTTTATATAATTTTAAAAATTCACACTATTTGAAATATATTTTGTTTATCGTCATTCGTTTATTATTTATTTTAAACTCATCACTATCTGCCGTGAACAATATATAATTATTGGTGTAAAAATAATTTATAACAAATTCAGAAATGGGATACTCTCGAGAAAAACTGACGCAGTGTAACAAAAAAAAAGAGTTATAAATTCTTTTTTTTGGATAGTGGCTTTAATTGGAAAATTAATCATTCACATGCGGTCGGTAATCTTTAAGAACAAAGTGGATATTGTCGGATTACAGTGCAGTGAATATTTGATGTGCAAACTGATCTCGAGAGTGATGTGAAGTTTAATGGCAAGTGATGAGTTTGAAAAATTTCACGAAAAATTCCAAAAAGAATAATCGTTATCAAGAATTGTGACGAGAAAGATGGCGGAAAAAGAGAAAATCGAAGCCATGATGGCAGAGATGAAAAAACTTGAAGCGGAAGTCTCAAGGCAAAACGCGAGTAAAGCCGAAGAGAGAGCTGATTACGACTGACGACTGATGGAATCCAGAAATGAAACAGCAAACTTACAGTTTGCGATGGAAGAGGGCAGAATCAATCAAACTTTTGAAAATCCACAGACAGCAGGAACATCTCAACACGGTGCGCAGGACGCTTTGGCGCAAGCAATGTTTCAAATCAATTATACCTTAAAGAGTTTCCAAACTTTAATGGAAAAACAACAAATAGCTCCTGGGCAGGGTGGAAACATTCAACAAATTTTGTCTGATCAAAGAAGCGTAATTTCTGACTTTAAAGGAAGTCAAGAGCCCGAAAAGGCCAGAACTTGGATCGAAGAATTCGAAAGTGCCAAAGTAATTCATGAGTGGAGTGATACTGTAGCTTTGAGCATTGGAAAATCGAGGATGAGAGATTCTGCATTAAAATGGTTGCTGAGAAAGTCTTCAATAATTAAAGATGTTACTTCGTTTGTGCAAGCATTCAGAGCTACTTTTCTACTTACACAAAATAGATCTGAAATGCTAAAATCAATGATGTCAAGAGTTCAAGGTCATCGAGAGTCAGTTCAGGATTATTTTCACGATAAAGTTTGGCTTTGTTCAAAACTAAAGCTAACTGTGAACGAGATACAGGATGAGATAGCAGCAGGTTTATGGCAAAAGGAAGCTGCCAACCACCTTCTAGTGCAAACGTTCGAGTCAACTGATGAAATTCTGCAAGAATTGCTACGTTTCGAGAGTGTGGATAGTCGACGTAGATAACGAATCGCCGTACGAAAAGAAGGAGAAACGTCGTTGAAATCAGTTCCTGAATCCGGATCATCAGCTGAGTCGAAGGAGTCATCGCGGGATGATGGAAAACGAAATTGGTCAGTTTCACCGCAGGGGGTAAGAAAATGTCATCGTTGTGGTTCTACCAAACATTTTATAAAAGATTGTACAAATCCAAAGCGAGAAATGATATGTTATAAATGTAATGCTCCGGGTCATATGGCAACAAGATGTCCATTTTTGCGAGAAAATAAAACAGAGGGGTCATCAGGCGAACTAAAATTGGTAAATAAGGCGGGAAATGATCAATCTTTTTCCAAGTTTGTTCGTGAAGTAAAAATCAATAATATAAATTTGACAGCGCAAATTGATATGGGTGCTTAGGTGTACACGATAAGGGCATCAACTGTTTTAAATCAAAATTTAAAAATGACTCCCTTAAAATCTAAATTAGGGGGGTTCGGGTCAAGTGAAGTTTGGTCGCCTGGGGTTGTGCGAGAAACATTAATTTTAGATAAATTACAACCTAAAGTAATCGAGTTTAGAATTGTCCCAGATACCGCTCAGGAATTCGAAGTCATTTTAGGAAGGCCCTTTACCGAAGCTTTAGATGTGAAATACGAACGTATTGGAGGCGATTTGATATTTTCCAATGTAGATTTATCGATTTTAGGAAAAGAAAGTGTCGAGTTACCAATTTTTAGAAACGAAGAAAAACAATTACAACCGGGAGTAATAAATTTCATAAATGTAAAGTCCTGTGTGGGGGATATTCATTTGCCTATTGCGAATATAGGAGATAAGGAAATAACGTTAGTAAATGGAGAAAAGTTGGGAGATGTGATTCTTACGATAGAGGGGACTCCTGTGAGAGTGGGGAGAGATAAGGAAATCGTAGCGAGTGAAGTAGTGACAGACGAGACAGTCACGATAGAACAGAAGTCAGAGTTATTGAAAATATTGAATGAATTCAAGGTGTGTGTTGCGGACACGGAGGAATAGTAAGGAGACAGATCTCTGCGCTTGAAAATGTCAGAAAAACATGTACGATAAGTGCCAGATTCACTGTATTGTACTCAACTGGCCAAAGTAGTTGAGCATGCGCATTGGACCTCAATTTTGACAGATGAAAAGTGTGGTATGCGATATTGGGATCTGACATTCGTACACATGCCATCTGGTGTTGAAAAATGTAACTAGTTTTGGATAACTGTTTGTGTCACTTGCAATTGTAGTTCCGCTATCATTGTTAATTATTTTATCATTATGAATGAAGCTACATTTTTACCGCGTGAGAAATCTTCCTGCAGAATTAAGTGTTCTGTGAGAGGCTGTGGCAGTACTGTAGCGAAAAATTTAAGCGTAATTTTTCATAAATTTCCGAAACCAAAACAACGAGTAGTGGATGTGAAAAATACGTTCGATAATTTTGAAAAAGTCGATCAATTAAAGGCCTGGAAAAATGCTTTAAAAATAAACAGTATAAAGCCTTCTATGAGAGTATGTTCTCTGCATTTCAAAAGAAGTGATTACATTTTGCCATGTAAGTTTAAGATTTTAAAATTTGGAGGTTATATAATCTTTCATATTACCCGTGCATGTGAACATTTTGAAAGTTAATTTATCACTGTAAAAACGGATAAATAAATTTTTTTTCACTTCTTGTTAACAGACTTTTACAATGAAAAATGAAATACATACATTTATAAATTTTCATATAATTACATGAAATATAAAGGAAAATACAATACTTTTCTTGCACAAGTATCGCTGGATTTGAGAAAATAATTTGTATAAAAATAAGATTTCTTTTATATTTTTATTCATGTTTGTAAATAGGAATGTAAATAGTAATTTTGTATTAAAAAAATTCACTTATACATTTATTAAATTAAGCAATATTTTTTAAACGATTTTTAAACATGCATCCCATGTTATTCCTATGTAAATTCACTAAAACTGTTACCCAATTTACGCCATATTGCTTTAGGCCCCGCCCCCATGTCAGATCCCAATACATATATGTCACAAAAAAAATCTTAGTGTTCAGTGTTTATTTCAGAAATTTTATTTACCATTGCGATATTGTATCTCCAAAATCATGTTTTAGTATATAAAATAAACATTAATAATAATTATTAAAATAATAACAATAATAACACTTAACCCCTTCATCACAACACGCATGGAAGACTTGAAAAATATACGTCAGCCAGATCTCACTCGCACACTTTTTGCGAGAGAAAGAGACGGCATATGGCTAATGCGCATGCTCAACTACTTTGGTGGTTGAGTAGAATGCAGTGAAACTGGCACTTATCGTGCATGTTTCTCGGACATTTTCAGAAGCGCTACTACAGCAAGATCGGTCTCCTTACTATTCCTCCGTGGTTGCGGACGATGAAACGCAATTGGGTTGTACTCAGGCATTGAAAATGGAAATAAAATTAAAAGAAGGCGCACAGCCATTCCGAGCAAAGCCTTATCGTTTAAATGTGCAGGATAGAAAAGATTTAGAGAATATTATTAGTAAATATCGAGCTGCTGGATTGATTAAAGATACTAATGCCGAGTTTGCAAGTCCTGTGTTTATAGTTAGAAAACCTGATGGTACGCCCAGAATGGTATTAGATTATCGTGGATTAAATAAAATTACAATTCCTTTTAACTTTCCCATACCGAATTTTGATGATCTGTTGGAGGATCTGAGTGAAGCGCGATTATTTCTTAAGTTAGATATGTCTCTTGGTTATTTGCAAATGCCTCTTGAGGAAAATTCTAAAGAAAAAACAGCTTTTATTACGGAAACTGATAATGAGACCGGTCATTTTGAGAGAGCGATGTTTGGATTGGTAAACGCTCCATTATACACTGGAACTCCCGAAGGTGAGTTCTCTGAAGGTGTGAACGCGACGGGGGGTTAAGTGGATAGACGGGACGGACAACAGCACTCTGAAAACAGGAGCGTTTGATTTTAGTGTTCCATAGGCCCCCGTTTCAGTAGTCACAATAATGAGTGGTAAGAAGAGTAATAATTTCTTCAACACAGAAGGGAAAGTTCAAATTTAAAAAATTTTTTATAATCAAAACACAAAATTTATCAATTTTTGTGTACATAAGTACTACAAATTCCAATGACACATTATATTCCTCTATACTACTACGTACGGCCCTGAGTGTTTACAATATTTGACCGCCAAACGGCATGAAGGTCGAATTCTGAAGGTGAGAAACAAGTCTTTTCCATTCTCACCTTCGGGAGTTCCAGTGTACTTTGCACAATTAATAGATCGAGTTCTCGGTATTGCTAGAAAAAAGAAAATCGCATTCATGTTCTTTGATGATATTTGTATTCATGCTCGAGATTGGACAGAATTACTTAAAAATTTACGAGAAGTTTTAATGTTATTGAGAGATGCTAAATTAACGTTAAATCGAAAAAAATGTGCTTTTGGAATGCGTCAAGTGGATTATTTAGGTTATACTTTAGGTGCTGGTTCGATTGCACCAGGTGATAGAAAAATTCGAGCGATACAAGAATTTCCGGTTCCAAAAAATAAACATGACGTTAGAAGATTTATTGGATTAGCAAGTTTTTTTCGTCGTTTTGTAGTAAATTTTTCAAAAATAGCTGCTCCAATATCTGAATTATTAAAAGAGAAAGTACCTTTTGTTTGGTCTGAAAATCAACAATCAGCATTCGAGTCGTTGAAAGCAATTTTATCAAGTAACCCTCTTTTAAAGGTTTATAACCCAAAAGCTGCTATAACCGAACTGCATACCGATGCATCTGCGGTCGGTTTAGGGGCAATTTTACTACAGGCAGATCGAGTCGAAGATAAAAAGCGTATGGTCTATGCAATAAGCAGAAAAACGACAGAAGTTGAATCTACGTATCATTCCAGCCGTTTGGAATTGATGGTGATTCATTGGGCGCTGATGCGACTTCGTCCGTTCCTGATCAGTATACATTTTGATATCGTAACAGATTGTAGATGTTTGGTTAATATCAATGCATGGAAAACACAAAGGTCGCAGATATTGGCAAAGTTTGAAAACATTCGATAGAAAACTTCCCTTTAAAAAAATTCCCAAAAAAACCTAATTATTAAACCGTAACACTGGTAACTGGTTATAAGTTATATAATAATGGAGGATTGGCAAGGTGGAATATATGTCGTTCCAGATAGTAAATATATACGAAAAGTGGATGGCAAGAAACAAAAATTTCATAAAATCTCTAGGAAGTTGCACATGAGAAAAAAGTGTCTAGAAAAAATCGATAGTGAAAAATTAAAGCATATGAAAGATGAGGATATTACTAAAAAGGAATGATTTGTTTGTCCAAATCATTTTCTACCCAACTGCTATACTTAATCCAAACACAAAGTGGAGCAATTCGATTAAGCAATACTGCTATTTCAACAGAAAATTTAAAAATTCCATTGATTGATTTACCGGCCAGCTAAAGTTTATCCACGCAAGGCAATGAATCAGTGGAAATTTCAACATCACCTTTTTTGGGAAAATTACTACAGAAGACTTAACTGAAGCTTAAGGTGAAGTATGAAGCTCAATTGTTATAAATAACGTAAGTATTTAAACATAATGGAATTTTTAACAACTTTTTTCAATTTCTTAGTTGCAAAATAAATTAATCTTAAATAGCTTTAAATATGGATTTAATTTATAAAAAATAATGTAAATCATAAAATTCACATTTAGAGTTTAAGGTTAACTTATAATTAAGCAATTATTTTTGGCTTTTATATTTCTTTCTTATAGAAAAAGAATAAATTAATATAAGGTTTGCAATTTACACAAATATTTTTTTTTTTTATAAAAAGTATTCTTTTAAAGGATAAACTTCCAATTAGCACATACCTCCGATATCTTCAAAACTTGGTATACTAACGTATTTTGGTGCGCTGATTACGAAAATGATAGTGATTTTAAAGAAACATTGGCGGTGGGGGTTCAATGTGGCCGAAAGTATTTTGCGGACAAAGTCAGGTGGGCTCCATAGCGACAGTTACAAGAACCTGTGGTACTAATTCTCGTAGGTTTTTGCGCGCTGAACACGAATCTGATGTTCAAAATGGCCCATCACGTCAGGATTTTGAGTAATTCAAGGTCAAATGTCCCGAAAATGGCTATTTTGGACACTTTTGGGAATTTTTTCTGGGAGAAAAAAATTTTTTCTTTAATTTTTGAAAGCGCTATCATATAGTGCGTACTCTCAGCTTCAAAACCCATTTTTGAAAATTAATTTACGATTATTTTTAAAGAAGTCATGAACATTTAAATGTATGACCTTGAGTCATTTTTTAAGACTATTAACCCTTAAACGCCCGACTTTAATTGTAGAAATGCGATTTTCGTCATGCTCTGTATTCAAGGGTTTTTGAAGTCGCTGATTACGAATCAGAAGTCGGTTTTTAAAAATTCAAAATGGCGGATACAATATGGCGAACAACTTTTTTAAAAAACCATTTAATTCGTCTGAAAATCGTTACTCGGGGGTTTTTGGGGTCGCTGATTACGAATCCGAAGTCGGTTTTCAAAAATTCAAAATGGAGGATCCAATATGGCGGACAACTTTTTTAAAAAACCATTTAATTCGTCTGAAAATCGTTACTCGGGGGTTTTTGGGGTCGCTGATTACGAATTCGAAGTCGGTTTTTAAAAATTCAAAATGGCGGATCCAATTTCTTCAGTGGTGGAGGAATGAGAGCTTTGAAGCAGAATATGAGCCAATAAAGGTAGTAAGTCGTTTGCGCAGTAGACCAAATTATGTTTCTGCGCATACTTACATGTTTCTGCTAGTTTGGGACACGTTCATACCTTACCTTTATTGGTTGGGAACTCTTCTTACCTTGCCTTCATTGGTTGGGTCCGATAATAGTTTTTCAAGATTCGAAATGGCAGATCCAAGATTATGGACAAAAACTAAAATACAGACAGCCATAAAAATGACTACTAGGAGATTTTTCAATTTAGAAAACTATCATCGGATTTTTACTTAGGAATTTTTAAAAACCGACTTCGGATTCGTAATCAGCGACCCCAAAAACCCCAGAGTAACGATTTTCAGACGAATTAAATGGTTTGTTAAAAAAGTTGTCCGCCATATTGGATCCGCCATTTTGAATTTTTAAAAACCGACTTCGGATTCGTAATCAGCGACCTCAAAAACCCTTGAATACAGAGCATGACGAAAATCGCATTTCTACAATTAAAGTCGGGCGTTTAAGGGTTAATAGTCTTAAAAAATGACTCAAGGTCATACATTTAAATGTTCATGACTTCTTTAAAAATAATCGTAAATTAATTTTCAAAAATGGGTTTTGAAGCTGAGAGTACGCATTATATGATAGCGCTTTCGAAAATTAAAGAAAAAATTTTTTTCTCCCAGAAAAAATTCCCAAAAGTGTCCAAAATAGCCGTTTTTGGGACATTTGACCTTGAATTACTCAAAATCCTGACGTGATGGGCCATTTTGGACATCAGATTCGTGTTCAGCGCGCAAAAACCTACGAGAATTAGTACCACAGGTTCTTGTAACTAAATCTCGCAGGCCTGTGTTATTTTTACCTGTTTGCAGTTTAAATACATCTTGGGGGGGGGAGGGTGAATATGGCCGAAAGTATTTTGCGGACTAATAATAATAAATAAAGAATAAACTTATAAAGATAAATAACATAAATTTTTTCTCTGTATATTGCAAATAAATATGTGTTTTTCAACCTTCTACTGAAAAAGTTATAGAGGGAATTTTCATTCTGGAAAAACTTCTCGCGACAAAGTTTTTCCTTACATATTAAAGAAGTTTTTCCAAAAGTTTGTAATTAATTCTATAAAAAATAAAGAAGTTATAAGGAAAATAGTGAAAAACTATTTTTCCTTATACTGCAGGAGTAGCCATGACACCTCACGGCTTAGTTTCTTCAGGGGCGTTCTTATTATATAATTCGCCCTACACTCGATCCTGAAAAAATAATTTGGCATACAAATTTTTGATTTTACTAATAATGAAATATTTTTGTATTCTATTTCTGTTAATAAACAAAAATATATCCAAAATACATATTGAGAATTGTAATTATATTTGAAATCAGTGTTTATACATTTTGAATAGGAAAAGTAATAATTTTCTTATACAATATGAAATAATAATTTATTACGTAATTTAAGAAATATATTTTTTATAACAAATAAATTATTATTTTTTCATGATGATTATTATATAATAAGAACGCCCCTGAAGAAACTAAGCCGTGAGGTGTCATGGCTACTCCTGCAGTATAAGGAAAAATAGTTTTTCACTATTTTCCTTATAACTTCTTTATTTTTTATAGAATTAATTACAAACTTTTGGAAAAACTTCTTTAATATGTAAGGAAAAACTTTGTCGCGAGAAGTTTTTCCAGAATGAAAATTCCCTTGATAACTTTTTCAGTAGAAGGTTGAAAAACACATATTTTCAAAATTAAAACTTTATTATTATTTATTATTATATAATTACAATTTTCTTGATTTTTTTATGATTGTCGTCTTTAATAGTATAAATTGAATAAAATGCACCAAATTTCAAAAAAATCCATCAATATTTGTCAAAATTACGACGAGTTATGTTTTAAAAGTCCATTAAATTATCGCTAAAAAATTTTCTACTTTTTTGCCTCTATTAATTTTAATATTCGTTTTATAAAAAAAATCTCAATGGAAAAAGCATTTTTAAAAATTTTAATTTTTAATTTTATTTTTTTCCATTTTTGGACCACCTGACTGGTCGCAAGGCGGCTGCCTCAAACGTAGGTCTCCTTATAGAATCGGGGTCCTCAATTATTTATTTGTGGAGAAATTAAAATTTATGAGAATTAGTGTTCATTTATGGTTAACAGAATTATACTAGTCCAGTCAAAATAGTCGAAAAACAACACATACCATTTTTTAACTCAGCACCTCAATTTTTTTTGCTTAAACCCTTCATTTTGGTGTAAAAATAAAATACCTGAATTTGGTACTTCAAACGCCTACGGAAACGTAAATGTTTTTTGTAAATCAGCTGCAAAAACTCAGTTTTTTGCAAATTGCAGCTTTCCATTACATTTTAGCATAAAAATAGTTCTAAGAAAAAAGAAAGTGCATAAAATTTTGAAAAAATTGAAAAATAATTCAACTTTGTAGCTCAAAAATTGACTGAGATATAGTTTCAGCAAAGACCAATTTTTTTCGTGATAACAGGTAAAATCCGATATTTTTCAGTATTTCCAATATAGCATTGTAACTAACGAATTTTTGAAAAAATGACCAACACGAAAGTTAAAGCTGACTAAATTCCTGTCTTGGTCTTGACATAGTTGATCTCGTCTCTTCTTCAATAATCAAGACAAGATAAATGGTCCGTCTTGGTCTTGTTACCTTCAGTCTCGTCTTGTCTCGAGTTTTGCGGCACCACTTATTTTATGGTTGTCTTGAGTTTTTTTTACACTTTTCTCAAAAACCACTCGGTTTTGGTGAAAAATGTATACGACATAAAATGTGTGTTTTTTAAAGACCTACATCTTTTGTCTAAAACATTTTTCGTTTTTTACGAGTTAATCGCAAAAAACCATGATGTTTTTGTGTTTTTTATGGTTTTTACCATGATAATTAAATTTGCGCCAACTTTCACTATCATTTTCGTAATTAGTACATCAAAATACGTTAGTATATCAAGTTTCATAGAAATCTGAGGTATGTGCTACTCGGATGTACACCCTTAATTTTTGTTTTAAAACCTAATTTTTATTGTATATTTGTAGTTTTTGTAATAGTCATAATATTGAAAATATCATATAAAAATATAAGTTTATGCACAAAAGATTTTTTTCTCGACAGTTAAATGTTGATACACCTTTTCCAACACTCGATAGTGGATTACAAACTTCAAATGCTCCTGATGAAGAAAATCTCCCCATCAGGATGTTTCTTTTCATCAAGATGTAATTTCGGAGAATGAACGAAAGAAAAAACAAATCATAGATGAAGAAACGAAAAATACTACTAATAAAAATATAAGAGAAAGACACTGTCAAGTGAGGCCTAATAAAATGATTTTTTGGAGACAAGTTTCACTTTCAAACGAGTTAAATAAACCTTTATATTAAGAATCACAAGAGAAGAAAACTCAAATTTATAATCTAAAAAAGAGGGTGAAAAGGTATTTCGTATTAAATATATCCAAAAAAAAATTCCAAACAAAATATACTAACCTATCAATGGATAAAGAAGAGCATTTTATTGAATTTAAGATATAAGTAATGAATTCACTCATATATAAAAAATAGAATCACTTTTTAAAATAATAATATAATGGTAAATATAATTATTGTAAAATACCAAGTCACCTATTTTTGTAGTGTTTTCAAATTAAATGCCTCATATGCTTCTTTACTATTAATTACCGACTTTTTATTTTCATAAAAGAATACTTGAAATTCCATATTAAAAACAGTGCGTTAAATACTTAAATTGTTAAAATGTGTTGAAGTTGACTACTTCTAAGACCATCAAGGAGTTGTCAGATGTTATTCATGGGTTGGACTGGGAGATTGGATGGAGGAAGTGGACCTCGAAGAGGATGATACTTTTCCATATCAGGAATCTGACTATGGCATAATAATTTCAGATGAATTATTATTGAAATTGGATCCTGGGACTATGCAGAAAATTAAATTCAAAACGAAAAGCTAAACATCTAATAAATACTCACGTATCTGGACTCTGATCTGTGTCTGATTCTTCAAGTTCAGCCTTGTTGCGTTTTCTTTCGTAGATTACTATTATAGTACAGAGAACGGCAACTTCCGCACAGATGCCAAGGAAAGGCCAAAGGGCAGCAAGCTTATCTTTCACTTTCAACTCAGATGAAAAAGTAGCATTGTATTTTTCATTATCTTCATAATAAACTCTGCAACCGACATGCCCGCTGTCGGTCATTTTCATGTCTAAGACGGTCAGAACTCCTCCACTTACTCCATTTTCTAGATCACGTGAGAGTTGAAATCTGCCCTCTGAGGTATTAAACTTGTAGTCATTAAATTCCCACTCAATTTTAATTCCTGGATAAAGATTCCCACCGCAGTTTAAAATGAGTTTTTCACCTTCCACGACACTTTGGAAGTTATTTTCGAATTTTGGGACGGGGTTAGCTGAAGCAAAATTAAAAATCAGCAAATACATTTTAATATCATACATAAAATATATATTTTCATTATACATTTGGGGTTCTTGTGGACAAATATTGTAAATATTGTAAACAAATATTTATAATTAAATGACTAAAAACTTACGAACGACTCTGAAGCGAAGGGAAAAACTTTGATTCTTGTTAATACATGTATAATTGCCTATAACATTATGATTGTTTTGTAGCACCTCGAGAACTCGAGATTCATTTATCCTCCAGTTATCTATGTCCGGATGTGATTGATCTATAACTGTTCCATCTTTTGTCCATTCCACAATGTCTTTGGTAGTAGAATTGCCACATTGTAATGCTACTGGATTAATCAGAGTTGTTTTTTTGTCTTTCACAAATTCCTTTCCGTAAGGCACCACTTTGTATATGATATCTGTTAAACAAAAAATATAACTATAATATATTTGAATTTATCACTCCATGACACTTATAATATGTTTCGATGTATTTTTAACAAGTTTAACCAACAAAAAATATTAATAATTGTGGAAACTATCACCGTAGTTTAGAAACACTTTTTTTCCTTAGATGGTTGAGGTTACAAACATTTTTTTGAAACCACTGTACCGTTTGACCTAAAACTTTTAGGCTTTCTAATTACAATAATTCGTTAATAAACGAAGGGTTTTGCAAATAAATTTATTTGTTTAAAAGGCGACTACTGTCTCAAAAAGACTGACTTTAGTAGTATTTGAAATTTAGTTTTGCGACTGAAAAAAATATAAATTATGATTCAATTTGAAATTCCTTCGTTCACTAGCGAGTTATTAGAACTAAAAACAAAGTCCAAAAGTTCCAGATCAATTGGTATACTGTAAAACGAACGGTATTAATTTAATACCTACTTTTAACGTGACCATCCGTCCGGATTTCGCGGGACAGTCCCGAATTTGAGGCTAGTGTAAGAATAATAAGAAATAAGAATCCAAAATAACAATTTTTTGTGTTCATACTTTTAGAAAGTTATATAACACTGTGCAACAGAATTTCAATTTTTTTAATTCCTGGAATCGCATATGGTGATTCTTACAGATTTTTTGACGCTGAACACGAATCTGAACTCAGAATTGCTCCATCACCTTAGGTTTTCGAGAAAATTGACTTTTAAAATTGAGCAAATGCCGTTTTTAGGGTACTTTTTGATTTTCTATAATGGAACAAAAATTTTTTATGGAGTTTTCGTGATATGTATTTAAAAGCTCATATCTTCCTGAACAATTTGCAATTTAGAACATTTAAAAATATTTATTTTTGTTTGCGATATCCTTGTTTAAAAAAATTGATAGGTTCCGTTGAAACTTGTCTCTCGGGGATTCCAGGGTCTATATAGGCTTAAATTAAATTTTAAATAGTACATTTTAAGACCCATATACGCAAGATAAAAAATTTCAAATTTGGAAAAAAGGGGTAAATACCCCAAAGAACATGGTTTTGAGGGTCTTCAGTATTTTTTTCTTCTTAACCTGTCGAACTAAAGACTTCTTTATAGGCTTAAATTAAATCTTGAATAGTACACTTTGAGACCCACTTTGAGACGCAAGAGGAAAAAATTTACAATTTGGAAAAAACCCCATCTATTTATAAATTTGAAATTTGTTATCTTGCATACATGGGCTTTAAAATGTGCTATTTAAATTTTAATTTAAGAACGTTTATCCACAGAAATGCAGACCTCTAGAAAAAAAATCAATTCAAATTTAAATAATTAAAATAACATTATTAATTGTACTTCCTAAAAGATGAGATATCAATTTTCAAGAAAAAAATTAAAAACCAGAAAAATTTATTTGTTTATACTATTTGCATAGGATAAAAATTTTTTTTTATATCGCTTCTACAGAATTTTTTAAAAATAATTTGATTTCAATCTAATATGGATTATTTTCTTCAGAAGATGATTTTCAAACAAGCAAGCCGTTTGGCAAAAACAGTCATTTGTTTAAAAAAATCCAAATTTTTCTTTTAAACAAATAGCTGTATTTTCCAAACGACTTGCTTGTTCGAAAATCCCCACGGTGAAGTTGTAGAGAATCATTTTCTGAAGATAATAAGCCATATTTCATTGAAATCGAATCATTTTTAAAAAATTCTGTAGCAGCGATATAAGAAAAAAATTTTATTCTATGCAGATTAGATAAACAAATAAAGGATGAGAGTCAATAAGGCCGTTTTTGGGCCCTCCTCAAACCGGTTGGTATTATGGAAAATTTAACCTCCTTAGTATGCCAGACAATCTCCCCAAAACGTTTTTTGATTTATCAAAAAATACAGGAAATAACTAATCCTAAAAAATTCTAAAATACATGAAATTCGGTACAACTCAGCAGAAATTAGTTAATTTTAATTATTACTTTAGTAACCCCGGTCAACAAACTTTCCCAAAAATTTTGTACATATGCACGGAGAGAAAAATCATGGCTTTTTCTGTTAAAGTGCGTTCATACAACTTCTTTTATATCAACTATGGCGTGTAAATGATCTAACCTAATCTTGATATTCCTTGTTCTTGATCATTTAAAAATCGCGTCAAGTGCACTGTATTTTTTGTACACGTTTTCTCTTTTAATAAACTGTTCTATATAAATAAATGATAAAAGTCAAAGTTAAAGTTGATTTATTCCATCCATAAATAACAGGTTATGGATATTTAAGGTTAAGGATGCAAGAGCGAAATCTATTATTGTACAGTGCGTAAGTGATAAACATTTAGACATTATAAAAGATTCCACAACAGCAAAAGAAATGTTAGGAGCGCTTGAAGGTGTTTTTCAAAGAAAAAGTGTGTTTACTAAACTAACTTTGAAGAGAAAGCTGCTAACATTAAAACATAATAAAACAGAAGCTCTTGAAGATCACTTTCATAAATTTGATTCTTTAATCAGAGAATTAGAAAGTATTGGCTCAAAGGTCGAAGAGTCAGATAAAGTTTGTCATTTATTATTATCTCTGAGTCAAGAATACGGAGCAGTTATTACAGCTATAGAAACTTTAAACACCGAGATCACAATGGACTTTATAAAATCAAGATCATTGGACGAGGAAAAGAAAATCAAATCGAAGCCTGTAAATAACACACATGTTCATCCGGAAGTGACATTTAAAACGGACACGTATACTTGCTTTAAATGTGGTAAAGCTGGTCATAAAATTGCCGAATGCAGATCAAATTACGATAAAAATTCCAAAGGAAACTACAGAGGACGTCGAAGTGGAAGAGCAAGATTTCAAAGCAGAGGTCGAAATCACGGCTACAACTCGCAGGCAAACGAAGCAGACGAAATTGCATTCATAGCGTTAAACAGTGAGACATCGCCAAAAAATGTAAATAAATTTATATTAGATTCCGGGTGCACACAACAGATGGTTATAGGTGAGTTAGAAAGTTTTATGTTTAATATCTCAGAATTAGAAACACCTGTAAAAATAGGAACAGCGAAAAGTGATGAAGTTTTAATTGCTAAAAAGAAAGGGACTTTAAAAGGAATTTGTCAAAATAAAGAAATCGAAATTGAAGCATTGATTGTTGAGGGTATGTCTCATAATTTAATTTCAGTATCACAACTATTAAAGAAAGATTTCAAAGTAGTATTCGACAATAATAAACTAGGGAACAAAACAGCTAAACTGTTAAAAAATAATTCTATGTTTTATTGTACTTCACAAAATGGTCTTTTTTATTTAAATGTCGATTTCAAAGTCGAGAACTCAAAAAACACTACAAACAAACATTGTAATTTCTCGGCTTGTAACAATAATAAAGATAACATTTGGCATAGAAGGTTAGGACATCTTAATCAAAATGGTTTAAATTTATTAGGATTACCTTGCAGCAAAGAAATTTATAAAAATTGTATAGAAGGTAAAAGTACTAGAAAACCGTTTTATAAATCGACAAATAAAACCGAACGAATTGGTCAGTTGATACATTCAGATATTTCAGGTCCAATAAAACCTCCTACAAAAGATGGATACAGATACTTTCAAGTATTGATTGATGATTATTCTCATTTTTTAATTGTTAAATTATTAAAGTGTAAAAATGAAAGTGAACAAAACTTAATTGATTTTATTAAATTAACTAAAACACAACAGGGTGAAAAAACGCAAAAGATTAGATGTGATAACGGGGGAGTATTTGTATCAAATTATTTTAAAGAATTTTGTAGGAACAAAGGTATCACCATAAAATATACGATGCCACATACACCTCAAGAAAATGGCACTTCAGAGAGAATGAACAGGACACTGTTAGACAAAGTTAGAACAAAATTTTCAGAAACGAATTTACCGAAAATACTTTGGGGTGAAGCTATTCAATGTGCAGCCTACGAACTTAACCGGTCACCTACTGAAGCAAACAGAGGAGAAACGCCAACTACAAGATGGTACAAGAAAAACGATTTATCAAAACTGAGAGTTTTTGGAAGCCAGGCCTGGGCGACAGTATTACCAAAACAAAGTAAGTTGGAAAAACGAGCAAAACCATGTGTTATGATTGGGTATAGTGGATCGGGATACAGACTATGGGACTATGAAAAGGAAGAAATCTTTTGTTCAAGAGACGTAAGATTCGATGAAAATCAAACCAATTACAACAACATAATAATGAAAAATGACAAAGAAATTATAATAAATAATAGAGAAGAAAAGATAGAAATAAACAATCAAGAACAAAATTTAGAAGAAGTTGACCACGACGAAAGTGAAACAAATGAACAAGATTCTGACTCTTGTAATCCAGAAAATGACCGTACAGAAAATAAAGTAACGAGACGAGGTAGAAAAATAGTTGCACCAAAACACTTGAATGATTATAAAATTTATTTTATGTTTATTGTTTGTTAACAGCACCTAATGATCCAGTCACGTATGAAGACGCAATGAAGAGTGAACAATGGAATGATGCAATTAAAAAAGAATTGCAAGCGCATGAAGAACTTCAAACGTGGAGCGAAGCATTTCTACCAGCAGGGAAGAAACCAATTCAGACAAAATGGGTCTTTAGAACAAAAGAAGATGGCACAAAGAAGGCTAGAATAGTAGCAAAAAGGTTTCAGTTGAAAGAAGAGAATCCATTCGAACCAGTGTATGCACCAGTAGCGAGAATATCAACAATAAGACTGTTAATAACAATATCACTGAAAATGGATTGGAATATAAAGCAGTTAGATGTTCCTACAGCCTTCTTAAATGGACATTTGGAAAGTGCAATTTATATCCACAAACCAGAGGGTTTACAGTCTAAATCATCTATCTTCAAATTGAATTGAGCATTATATGGACTCAAGGAATCACCGAAAGTATGGAATAATACGTTTAATTATTTTGCTTTAAAACACGGTTTTGAGAGATCGAAATATGACTGTTGCTTATATTGCGGTAAAGACGTATGGATTTTGATTTATGTAGATGACATGTTGGTAACAGGAAATCAAAATGAAGTTAAAAACACGATAAATTTATTAAAAGAACATTTTGAAGCAAAAGATTTAGATGGAATCCAAAGTTTCTTAGGAATGAAGATAATCAGAGATGAAAATAGTAAATAGTAGATGAAAAAGGATTCAAAATTACTGAAAAAAATGAAGTGATTGACGTTCCATATAGACAATTAATTGGAGGGTTAATGTATTTATCAACAACGTCAAGACCGAACATCGCATTCTCCGTTTCATACTTGAGCAGATATCTTGATAATCCGACTAGAGATCCTAAAGAGAGAGTTGAGACACAGTTGTTTTCTGCGCATTGTGATTAGTCCGGAACCAGATGTTTTATAAGAGATTCTTATTTACGCATCATCCTCTAATAAAGAACATAAATTGACATTTAGGTTATATGGTGTATACTTTAAAATGAAATATGAAATAAATAAAAGTTACAAGATATATATATTAAAATTCCATAAGTTTATAAACAAAAAAAAGACAGACGCATAAATCCAAAAGACAATTTCATTCAACGAAGGTAACTTCAAATTTTTATATCTCAATTTTATAGCTTTGGATATTTAATTTCTGTCTGAATTTTTGACCAGGACAAAAAATTTAAAAAAAATTTAAAGTGAAACTATTTTTAAAAAATTTTTTTGCAATTCATTTACTTTTGATTTAAAATCGTAAAAGTCTTTTAAGAGAATTGTTATTAGAAACAACTGAAGATGGTGTTTCTGAATTTTTAAAAAGACAATTTAAAAACTTGTTCTATAAAAATAGCAAATGCTTAGGAAAAAATAACGCAATCAAATCTTATAAGATCATGGAGAAAATTAATTGTTCCTGATGATGATGACAACAATGCTTGTAACAATGGAAACAATTCTATTGAAGATATTTTTCCACTTCTTAGTCGAATTTCAGGATTAAATTTAAATAACTGTTCACCTAAGGATTTACAGAATTGGCTCAATATTGATAGAAATGATTCTGGTTGGGAAGTTCTTAATATTCAACAAATACATCGTGGCTAAGTTTATAATTTTCATACTTCACAAGTACAAAAAAATAAGGCAATATTTTTTAAATAAAATTTAATTTTTCACGTAGCAACCAAAACAATGAACATGGAGGAGAAGATGAAGAAGAAGAAAATGATAGTAATGATGATTTTTCAGATGCAGATGAAAATGAAGAAAATAATTTACCTGTCCAGGAAATCATTTATTAGTGTTGCAATCATTAGATGAATTTACTAAAGAAATTGTATCTGATTTATGAAAGATTTATATTTCTGAAAATTCAGAATAATATAATAAATGAATAAACAAATATATAACATTATAAATAAATAAATATTATTTAAGAAAAAGAAAATTATTTTCATTCGAGCTTGCTTTTTCTATTGCATTAGAACCATTACATCTGTAAAACGTAAATAGAGTCAAATCACGCCAAGTGAGCACACCTCCGGACCATTTGTCTCCGATTAAGCTGAAACTTTCTAGAATTGTTGTACCAATACCAATAATAATAACGGGTTGCCTAGATACAGGGTGTAAAAATTCAATATTTTTTTAAGCGTTAATTTTCAAAAATATCTAGCTCCTATAATATTGTTCATAGGAAAAAATGTACAAAATGTTTTTTCTCCATTTTTACTGTATTTAAAAAAAAATTTGCCGTACAAAAAAATTTTTTTTCTAAAAATTATTAATTTTTTATAAACAATAATTATTTTTTTTTATTTTCTCCATCCCGAAATTAATTCTCTTTTGCATAAATAAATACCTTGATTACTAAAGATTATAAATCCAAAAAAAAATTTCAGTGCCCGACATTTGTATAAATACAAAAATTGTTTATTTACTGCACGGCGCAATTTTTCGACGGTTTTCACGGGTTAGCGTGCTAGTTTGTCATGCCGCTATGTACAACTTGTTGACATAATATTAATTTCTGTTTAATCCTATCTATGTAACAAAAAGAGGTTATGATTAAAAACTATTAGAATGTAAAAAATTGTAATGGGGCATTCCACAGGAAATTTTCATTCAAAATTTTTTTTGTACGAAACATTTTTTTTCGAAATGTATATGAAAAATAAAATACGTATTTTTTATTTGGTAATAATAAAGGAAGTTATTATTTTTTGAAATTTATAGTCGTCAAAGGATTTTACTGTATTGGTACAACAATTCTAGCAAGTTTCAACTTAATCGGAGACAAATGGTCCGAAGGTGTGCTCACTTGGCGTGATTTGACTCAATAGACAAGTTATGATCCTGCAAATTCCCACTACCGACCCCTGTAGGCGTGGCATACGGCGAGTGACAGTTACTGAATGTCGAAAATTTTGCTCGGGACAGTTTATGTCTACTTTATATAACAAGTTTCAAGTCAATACGATCAAGTTTTATTTTTATGTCCGCCATATTGGATCCGCCATTTAGAATTTTGAAAATCTGACTTCAGGTTCGTAATCAACGACCCCAAAAACCTCCGAGTAACAAGTTTTAAGCAAATCTGTTCAATTAAAAAATTTTTGTCTCTATATTGGATCCGCCATTATGAATTTTGAAAATCTGACTTCAGATTCGTAATGAGCGAACCCAAAAACCCCCGAGTAACAAGTTTCAAGTCAATACCATCAAGTTTTATTTTAATGTCCGCCATATTGGATCCGCCATTTTAAATTTTGAAAATCTGACCTTAGATTCGTAATCATCTTGAATTTTTTGTCCCAGCTCTTAATGTAAATCGCTCATACTGACACATTTTCTTCACTGCATACGTACAAAGTTTTTGAGAAAGTTTGGCGACCGGGGTTACTAAATCAATAATTAAAATTAACTAATTTCTGCTGAGATGTACCGAATCCTATGTATTTTACGATTTTTTGGGATGAGTTATTTTTGGTATTTTTTGATAAATCAAAAACGGTTTGGGGAGATTGTCTGGCATACTATGGAGGTCAAATTTTCCATAATAGCAACCGATTTGACGAGGGCCCAAAAAACGGTATTATTGACCCTCATCCTTTCGCCGATTTTAAATTTTTTCTTGAAAATTGATATCTCATTTTTCAGAAAGTACAATTAATAATGGTACTTTAATTATTTTAATGTTAATTAATTATTTTTTTCTAGAGGTCTGCAGTTCTGTGCATAAACGTTCTTAAGCCTATATAGATCCTGAAATCCCCGAGAGACAAATTTCAACTAAATCTATCAAAAACTTTAAAAAAATTTTTGGGCCGTTATAAAATATCAAAAAGTACCCTAAAAAAGGCATTTTTTCAATTTTCAAGGTTAAATTTTGTCAATATCCTAGGATGGTGGAAAAATTTTGAGTTCGGATTCGTATTTAGCGTTAAAAAACCTGTTAGAATCACTTTATGCGATTCCAGAAATAAAAATGCTGTTGTACTGTGTAATAGAAACTACATAGGAATGAGAACGAATTTTTAAGAAAAATTCATACATTCATACTTTAGGTACTATATTGTCATTTGGTTCTATTTTGATACCTAAAATCGGTACTATTTTAGTACTTTATTTTTACTGTGTATATAGTTGTTACGGAGATTAATTAACTCGTTACAAATACATCGAACCATATCATATTCTATGGAATTTACTTCATTTTAATTTATTTTAATATTTGACTGACTTTTTTCGTTTCAAATTTGACCAATCGCAATTTTGACGATAATTTGTAATTGGACAATTTTGAAATTCGCGCCGAAAAAAGTCGGTTAAGTGACAATTCTGTTAAATGTCAGGTTGATTCAGTGACAATTCTGTTATATATCAAATCGGTTATGTGACATTTTTATAAATTGTCAGGTTGGTCAAATGACAATTCTGTTATAAGACAGGTCGGTTAAATGACAATTCTGTTACATATCAGTTCGGTTATATGACAGTTCAGTTAAATGTCAGTTGGGGAATATTCATGCGCCCCCACATGACATAATCAACTAACATTTAGAAGAATGTCTTTTATTTTTTAAATGACTTAAACTCATTTAAAAAATGTAAAGTAAAAGTCTTATTTACTAGAAAGTTTACAAACCGGTAATAATAATTAATCGAAATGTGTTGTTGGTGCTTTTCGCGCATTTGTAGACACCTTCGTGAATCTCTAATCCCACGGCAGCAGTGATATTACTATACTTATCACTAACTTCTATATGTAAACGTCCTTGAGACAGTTCTTCTGGCGTATTACCATTTTTTGTCCAATATATATCTTTCTTATCCTGGAATCCGGTACAGGTGATTGTCCACGACGAACCATTACGAACGCTCTCTGGACCGAAGTAGGTTACTTCTACATAAAGAGAACATAAACAATTTCATGATCACAAAAATTTATAGGACTACCATCACAAGTGGAAGGAGGAAGGTACACAGAAAAAACCTAGTCTCATTTTTGTTGCACATCATAATGAGCCGCCTATACGGCTCATTCTGAGTTCAGTTTTTTTCTGTGTAGTTAACTAGAATCTTTCGTAAAATTATTTTAATTAGTGTGAAAATTTATTTAATTTATTTCGCATAACAATGACAAAGATGGAAGCAGATGTTAGGAAAACGTCGGCGAGCCGATAATTTGTTTTTTGTATTGTTTTAGCAGTTTGTAACTAATCATAACTATATATAAAATGGAGAAATATATAAGAGAGATTATAAATAATGATCGGGAATTTCCGGAATGTCGAATGATGAGTGCTTGAAATCGTCGATATTGAAAGCTTATTTGATTTATTTTAAAATCTGTACGGACGAAAACTTTTTGTATTTGTAACATTTATACAATTTCCTTATATGTAGGCTATAATTATTAATTTGAAGTTTAGAGGGACTTTGCTCGTGACGAAATAATCATATATTGACAAAAATCCATTATAAGGACGACACGGCGTGCCCGTTCACAAGAGTAAAGATAAGTACCTTCATTTAGAAACTTATACTGACCACGATTTCTCACGAATCAAATTTTATTTTGTTATATGTGTGCGTATGTGTGCAAAATCAAATTTTTGTTAAATTTTTCATTTGACTCCTTATATTTCCTAACGATAATTTTAAAATTTTATATTTTTTTAAAATAATTAAAGAGGGTACCTACATATAATTGAGTGTATTTGAAAGGAAATATTGTAAATAAACCAACAATTGTTAAACTAAGAAAATCTAAATTACTACAAGTTTAAATATCAAAATAAAGTTAGGCAACTATTAGGATCTGTAGAAAAAGTGTTCATGAATCCCCAAGCAGCACGGTATATTCCCTGAATACCCGTGTGGAAAAATTTCGGGGCGCTGGTAGGACACTGGACAGACTGTCTAACGTCTCTATAGACCCAGGGCAGACGGTCTTGTCGAGCCCCCGATCAGAAGTGGAACGAAAGTTCCATGCTACGGTCTAGAGTTAGACAAGCTGGCCAGGTCTTGATTCTCGCGTTCAATAATTCTTAATAATAATAGTAATAATAATAATAATCCTATTAATATTACGTATTATTATATTTATAGATAAAATTAAAATAACATTAGTATTCATTAATAATATGATTTTAATTTATTAATAATAAGGAGATAAGTTGTATTGGAATCTTATAAGTCAAGACAACTTATCTCCTCATTTAATTATTATTAGTAATTTCAAAAAAAATTTATTATTATTTAATTAATTTAATCCGAAGTTTTTTACAATTTTTGTTTCATCAGTTAAGTTACGGCTCATGTAAGAGCAACTCGTCGACACCCTTCTTTTTATTTCTATTCACATTACGTAATTTTTTATCTTTACTTATAAGCTTTATCACGTTGTTCACTTAAACCAGCCAAAAAAGTATTTAAAAAAAGCTGTTGTCTTCAAAAAAATGTCAAAGAGCCTAGGCTAAACATTCAGATACGCTTACATAAGATGAGCAATATACATTTAACAATGGGATGAAGGATAATTATATTGTATTTGTATACACACGCATGCTTACACGTAATGTTTACATACACATACGCACACATATACATTTTCTAAGTTAGCCACTTATATTTTGTGGATTTTGTTCTGTAACTTTTTTTCGTGTCTATATCTGGTAAACTCGTTGAGTAGCGAAGAGCGATATTGGGATTATTTAATAGATCTATTGAATTAAATTTAATTATTCTGTCTCTGGCGTGTCTGTAAATGTGATAGAGTATTGGGACGTTATTTTCATTCTGTATAAATTTGTGTTTGTCGAGAATAGTGAATGTTTCTGGGGACAAATATCCCATTTTTATTAATTTGCTTATGGTTAATTCCCCCTTTTCAAATATGGAAGGAATTAATGGGTTTGTGCTATTGTCAATGGCCTTTGCGATGTGATCACGCACTAGGCCAATGACAAACACATCAATCCTTGGGATATTTGCCAAATTATATAATTTTACATTTGAGAGATGTCTTTCGTATCCTGTCTCAGGATCTCTATATTTCCCCAGGCAGCTTCTCAGACAATCTCTCTCAAATATTCTAATTTTCTCCATTTGGGAGGGCGATATCCCAAACCACAGTAAGCAACCGTACGCTATAATGGGTCGTATAAGTAAAACATAGCACAGTATTTTAACCTTTTCATTTAGTTTTCTAGACATAAATAAATTTTTGAATTTGAAAAACGCTTTTTTTGCTTTATCGAGTGTTGATTCTATATGTGTATTAAATTTAAGTCTATTATCAAAATATATACCTAAGTATTTAACTACTGTTTTGTTTTCTATTGCTTCATTGATATTGTTGTTATCAGTTTGTATTCTGAACTCTCTCCATGTCGTTTTGCACTCTCTGGACATATCGTGGACCAATGGCCTAAATAGAATCGATTCACATTTATTATAATTGCAACTGAGTTTCCATGCGCCAAAAAATTTGCATACACTTTTGAAAGTCATCTGCAATTCCCTCTCCGCCTGGATGACTTTTCTATGTATACAATAAACTATAATGTCATCCGCGAAACCTATCCCTTTTTTGTTCCCGCTTCCGTTCAGACCATAGGCCCGTAATAGGTCGCTGATGTATATGTTAAACAGTATGGGCGAATTCACTGCTCCTTGCTGGAGACCATTATTTAATTCGTATTCCTTACTGTTTATCTTATCCCCTAATGAAACAAACATTCTTCTATTTTTTAACATATTCCATATTAATTTTATGAGATACGGTGAAAACCCTTTTTTAATTAAACGGAATATCAACCCCTTGATCCAGACTGAATCGAATGCCTTTTCTAGGTCCACGAGGCACGCCGCCACGAACTCCCCCCCGCTAAGAGCTTCGGCTACATCCGAGGAAAACTTCGAAGCCGCGTGTAACGTGGAATTTTTCTCTCTAAATCCGAATTGCTCGTATGGTATAATTCTATTTTTGTTGACATATTTTACTATTGATTTATTAATAAGTATTTCATATAGTTTGCCTATGTTTGGCAATAAACTGATTGGACGATAGCTGCTTACTGACGTAGGATCTTTGTTTTTTTTTAAATTGGTGTGATTTTAGCTAGTTTCCAACTGTTAGGGAAATGTCCGTTATTAATCAAATTGTTGAATAGTATCAATAGCAAAGAAACGATATTTGTAGGCAATTTTTTAATTGCCACATTTGGAAGTTTGTCAATACCACATGATTTTTTCGCATTTAGTCTACCTATAATTAATTTAAGTGAGACAATGTCAAAAAAATAATGTTCTTGTTCATTATATATCGGCCTTGAAGATTTATTTTGTTTGTCAAACTTCAATATCGAACCCGCGTATAATCCTTTAGGATCATTGATACTTTCAACAAATTCATTAACTGTCCTTTCCACAATTCTTTCTAACCCTCCACTATTGGATGTGCGTTTCTTATTATTTATGTCTGCAAGAAATTTCGCCAGCAAGTTAGCCTTGTCCACTCTATCTGATACTATGATATTATCTCCTACTATGTAACCTTTGTTCACATTCATAACATTGTTATTTATTAATTCTTTATTATTTTTTGGTATCACCAGATTTGGCATAACGTCGGTGTTTTTTTCTTTAAAAATTGATTTTATTTGAGGAAACATGTTAGAACTATCATGAGGTTTGATTTTAGCAATTCTGTTAATCCAATAGTTGTTTACAGAACTGTTAAAGACTGTTTGTAAGTTTTGTTTTATTATTACTAGGAGTTTTTTGTATGTGGATAAAACTGATTCTGGTGCACCTTTTCTATATTTGAGTGCTCGCAAACCTACAACGCTAACCACGGGGCCACGCTGGCTACTTGGCGACAATCTGTTAATATCGGTGATGTTTTTGGCGCGCCTTTATGCCAAATTCAAAATGTTTTTATTCTTAAATTACATATATTTTTAATATAATTATAAAATTATTTCTATTTATATAAAAGCCATATCCATTGCCTTTATTGTCATAGGTAAGCCCATCTAAACTAGTCGGTCTTGCTATTCGCTAAGAAGCGTTTCAATAGACGTAGTCGAGTTCGTCTTATCTAGACCGTTTTTCAAGACTCAGGCCAGCGACTTTACAGCGCTACTTGACAAACGTGTAGGTTATGGTCGTTTGCGGTTGTCAGCGTACTTTTACAGTTCTTGCACTTTTGTGAAATTCTTTTTTTTTGTAAAATGCTTTTGTAAAATACTTTCGTAAAATATTTTTCTGAAATACTTTCGTGAAATACTTTTGCGAATTACTTTTGTAATTGTGTACAAATATTTTTAAATAATATATTTTTTACAATTTAATATATTTCATAATTAGTAATTAATATTATTTAAATTAATATATTGTACAATTGGTTATGTCGAATTTGGGTGTAATAAATTTTAAATATATTTTTAGTTTTGTTAAAAACTACTTTTTAGTTTGAGGTTATGTAAATGGATATATAATATAAAAATAAATAAATTCGTGACTAAGTTTTTTCTTCGATTAAAAAAATAAATTTCAAAAATCTATAAAAAAAAACAAAAGAATATTTTTATTGAAATTAACAGCAATATATAAATATAATTTAAATAATATTAATTACTAATTATAAAATATATTAAATTGTAATTAGTAAAAATTGTAAAAAATATATTATTTAAAAATATTTGTACACAATTACAAAAGTAATTCGCAAAAGTATTTCACAAAAGTATTTTACAAAAGCATTTTACAAAAGCATTTTACAAAGAAAAGAATTTCACAAAAGTGCAACAACTGTAAAAGTACGATGACAACCGCAAACGACCATAACCTACACGTTTGTCAAGTAGCGCTGTAAAGTCGCTGGCTTGAGTCTTGAAAAACGGTCTAGATAAGACGAACTCGACTACGTCTATTGAAACGCTTCTTAGCGAATAGCAAGACCGACTAGTTTAGACGGGCTTGCCTATGACTGGTAAGACTATTTCTAGACGCTAGACTTCCACAAAATTTTTCCACACGGGCAGGAATATTACTTCAATATCACAGAAATATTCCACTTAATATCACAGAGATATCCCCTCAGTATCACACAAATTTCACGGAAATATTCTCTCAGTATCATACGAATGTCACGCGAATGTCACAGGAATATCACCGTGGAATTTCCCCGTGAAGCGGACATTGTGATATCGCCTGAATGTCACAGGAATATTCCCACTTGATATCACCGTGACTTTCAACAAACATTACGTGTTACTTGGGATATAAATAACGCATTTTAAATATATTAACCTATGTACTGTCAAGCGGCCATCAATGGGATATTCGTGCGACCACGATTGGGACATTAATTTGTAAATATTTTCGGCCAAGACTTTAGACCAATTATTCTAATCAAATTTAATTTTTTTGTCGCAAGTTTACTGCAAGCTTTAAATATTCTGACCAAAAGCTTGCATGGATAGCTTACCGAAAGATTGAAGTGTAAGATTACTGCAAGATTACACAATAAGATTATCGCAAGATTGCTCCGTAAGCTTGCACGGTAAGCTTGTAGCAAGGTTGGTGCAATGTTGACAAATAACCTTGCTTTTAACTTAAATTTTTTTTAATGTTTCGTCTAATTTACATAATAAAATTTATATAATTAAATTTTATAAATTGGAAGAAACTAAAAAAAAAAAATTTTAAGTTAAAAGCAAGGTTATTTGTCAACCACCTAATCGAAAGCCTTCATGGTAAGCTTACCGTGCAAGCTTACGGAGTAATCTTGCGATAATCTTATTGTGCAATCTTGCAGTAACGTTACACTGCAATCTTTCGGTAAGCTTACCATGAAGGCTTTCGATTAGGTGGGACATTTAAAGCTTGCGGCAAATTTACCATGCAAGGTTGGCAATATTACGCGACAAGCTTGCCGCAAGGTTGCTGCAAGCTTACGTGCTATCTGGGAATAGTAATTAGCGAACCCGAAAATCCACACAACAACGAGTTCAAGCTAGTTTGATGAATTTGCAAAATTGCAGAATGTGCAAAGTTTCGTATCGATATCAATTTTTTTACTTGTTAGAGCTATTATAACACCGGAAAGGATTTAAGAAAAAAATATACAATTTTCCTACTTCCGTACTAATGTTTTTGACTCCTGGCATAATCTAGAATAATGTATGGAAAAATTTTAAACTTTTACAACATAATCTTTAAGATCTTAGCTTTAATTTGCTTTTATGAAACTTAAAAAATGTTTAATGATTCCTGAAATATGTTTAAATATGTCCCAGCATGTTTTTCTACAACTAAAATGTCGATCAGCACTTTTCGCCGCCTTGCTGTTGGGTTATAGAAAAACATGCTCGAACACTTTTTAACATATTTCAAGAATTAAAAAATTTTTAACATATTCCTTTAGATTTTAGCTTTAATATGCTTTTTGGAAACTTAAAAATTTTTTTAATTCCTGAAATATGTTAAAAAATGTTTAAGCATGTTTTTTTTATATTAAAACTAAAAAAATTTTCCTTTTTATTTTCTAAAAGCTATTTTATTTTCTAAGCTAATAAAATTCTGAAAGAAATGACACCTTGACAAAGAGAATATGTTAATTTTTCAATTAGATATGTAAAAAAAAGACAATTTTCAATGTTTCTACTATTTTTTTATTTCTCTAGCAAAGATTAATATTTTTCAACTTTCTTGGACTCATTGAAAATGTATTTTGTTATACAATTCAAATTATTCAAAAACAATTCATGTCCACATTCTTTCCTAGTGTATGCAAACCGTGAAATTTGCAGGTGATCAATTATTTTAAAAAATTTCGATACATTGGTTCAGCCTTTTTGAATTTTAAAAAACTAATTCCAGATTCGTAATCAGGGATCTCAAAAACTTTTAGGATCACTCCAGTTATCTATCTGCATTCCGAGCTGAAGTTATTTATTTTCTTTCAAGGTTAAATCTTTAATTCCACGGTACATAATTGGCGTCGTAATATTTTCCAAGCAATTAATACGGTCTAATCATGTGATGACATACAGTTACAATGATTAAGCACATGTCGAATATCTCGCACCTTTATGTTGTATAGTAAATGCTTTCAAAGCATTGTGTCCTTGTTGGATAAGTGAAATACATTCATTACGTGTATACATATACCATGCGCAACACTAATCTGATTATATATACATATACTGGATGGAGGAATACGTCACAAGTAAGGAGTACTATACACCGAAAAAAAGTTAATTAAATCAAGTGAATGCATTTACTTGAGGTACTTTACTTGGAATAAGACGATATTTTCTTATTGGAAGAAATTTCTTTTCTTGAGTCAAGTAATTTTGAGCATTGAGCAATGTTCTTGAAATAAGAAAATATGAGTTTCATACAAGTAAATATATCTTACTGTTTCAAGTGAACTGTTCTACTTGCGTCAAGAACCGAAAAAGTATTTAGTCAAGAATATTATTTTCTCATGTCAAGTGATTTACGTTGAGTATTTTATTTTCTTGGGTCAAATCGTTTTATTTTTTCCTTCAAAACAACTTCTTACTTAATTTAATACTCATAGTCTTAATCCAACAAATTGAAAGATTAATAGAAGTAGATACTTGTTTCAACTTGATTAAAAATTATATTGTTTGAATTAAACATTAATCAATCCAAGTGTTTAATATACTTGAAGCATTTTCATATTATATTCTTTTAACATTTAATTTCTAGAAATAATATTATATTATCTTAAATGAAATAATTTATTTTTTCAGTTAAAATAGTGATATAATCTTCAATTAAATCATTCTTTTGTTTCCTTGAAAATATTTTTTATTTAATTCAATTCTAATATAGTCTTGAGTCAAGAAAATGCGAATATTAATATAAGTAAATACTTGTTTTAACTTGATTAACGCATAGTTCTTGAATTGAGAATTTAGTATTTGGCAGAAGTAAATATGTTATTATCGCAATCCAATATTTTATTTTCCCGAAGTACCAAAAAGTATTCAATCAAGAATATTATGTTCTTAAGCAAAATAATAAAATATTGTCTAAAGAATTTTCATTTCTTAAATCCTATAGTTTTATTCATTTGCTTTGAATTAATTTTTTACTTAATACAAATCCCGTATTCCTGATCCAAGAAAATATTTCTCTCCAAATGGACATGAAACTTAAATAGGAGTTTTTGAAAACCGTCAATTGAGTCAGGATGGCATAGTGGTCTACGTTACTGCCTTTGGTGCGGGTTCAGTTCCTCGGACCGTGAAAAATTTTCATTCAAGGTATACTTGTTTTAGTTGTGTTAAGTATTAATTAAATATAAATATGTATGTAAAATAAACATTATTTAAATAAATAATAAAAAATATGAATGTTAATAATAATAAATAAAAATGTTTGACTTAAGAATTAGACATGGTGGGATGAAGAAGGGGTGTAGGAGAGGGGAGGGGGGGTAATTCAAGTAAATATTTACTTGTATTGGAAAAATATTTCTTTGTTGAACTCCAAAAGTTTTTCTCAAGTCAAGAAAATATTTTCTTGATTTAATATATATGGGGGATTCCATATGAAATGATCAAGGATAGGATTAGGATACCCTTTACTTTAATAATTTCTATCTCTCACACAATTGAATAAAAGAATTTTGCCAATATCAGTTTTGATAGGTTTTTTTATGCCCTTTTGATTGGTAATATGCATTTTTGAAAAAAAAAATTTTTGACCAAAAAAAATGAAAGTCAAAAATAAATTTGACTTTTTTGGGGTGTGACAGACCCGATTTTTTTTTTTTTTTTTTAAACGCAATCTGAGGTTTTTTCCTATAAGGACATATAAACGAAAAAGTGGGATTAAAACGATTAACCTTTGAAAATTAGAGATTTGTAGTTACTTGAACGCTGCGAGCTACCGCGCGCGATGACAATAATAGCTCGCAGCGTTCAAGTAACTACAAATCTCTAATTTTCAAAGGTTAATCGTTTTAATCCCACTTTTTCGTTTATATGTCCTTATAGGAAAAAACCTCAGCTTGCGTTTAAAAAAAAAAAAAAAAAAAATCGGGTCTGTCACACCCCAAAAAAGTCAAATTTATTTTTGACTTTCATTTTTTTTAGTCAAAAATTTTTTTTTTCAAAAATGCATATTACCAATCAAAAGGGCATAAAAAAACCTATCAAAACTGATATTGGCAAAATTTTTTTATTCAATTGTGTGAGAGATAGAAATTATTAAAGTAAAGGGTATCCTAATACTTCCACCCCCTCCCCCCTAAAAAATATTGGTTAAAATAGAAAAATATTTTTACCAAAAATTACCATCTAATAGTACTACAAAATGCCCTATGTTTGGACATGATAGGAGAAAAAACTTTTTTCACCTTGATCACTTCATATGGAATCCCCCATATATGTGAATTATCAATTAACTGTATATATATATATATATATATATATCAAGAACATGCGTTCTTCTGTCAATGTATAACTAATATTTTGATATCAATCTTTATTTACTTGAACCAACATTACAAAGATTTAAATGAATCAAATGCAATAATTGATTTGCTTACAGATATTCTCAGAACAAGAAAATATTTTACTCATAGAATTCGATTAACTTTTGATCGAATTCCATATTTTCTTCGATCAAGAACATATATTCTTCTTTAAAATATATTGCACCAAGTAAATGATTTTCTTGAAATAGTAGCATAATTGATTTGACCGTATTCAGTCTTACGATTTTTTTGAACCAAGTAAAATTTTCTTGGTTCAATACTATTTTTTTCAGTGTAGAAAAATAAATACAACGGTAGTGGAAATTTGCATGAAAAGTGGTTTCACTTATGGCTGTGCTTTAGAGCTGGTAGGGACATTACCTTTTACAAATTTTAAGATGCAAAAATAAACTAAATGAAAAATGGAAAAACGTGTAAATAATAAAAATAAAATAATAATAAATAATAATAATAAAAATAATAATAAACCAAAAATAAATTTACAACAAAAACTTGTTGATAAATTAAAAAAATATTTAAAAATATAAGTGAAACGATATAAAAAAAATTTAATAAATCCTGCGCAGGATATTGGAATAGGGATCCTGTACAAGAATCTGTACAGGAACATTACCCAAATGCGAAATCCCAAGACTGCCAATACAGTCTGTCCCAGTAATGTCTGACGAAGTACGCCAAACGTTACTCGACCAGTACTGGCGATTAATTCGTCCCATTATTGAGCCAATATTGGCACCGATTCTCGGTTACTCTAATTTGCCATTATTGGGTCAATCTCCGTCACATTACTGGGCCAATATTGGTACCAATACTTGGTAATTCTGATTTTCTATAATTGGGCCGATCTCCGTCACATTACTGGGCCAATATTGGGTAGTTACTACGGTTCCTTTGCAGGTTTTCCTATAGAAGAATATTTATTTTAGAAATAATGTCATGCAAAGCTTCCTACACAGGAACACTCGCATGATCCTGTACAGGTAAATATTTCACTTTCTTTTTATGCTAAGGAAGATTTGCAGAAACCATAAAAGGATCCCACGCAGAATCCACGGTGCATTTTTTTAAATACAATAAAAAAATTGTTTAAATTTGTGCTGAATATACATATATTGATTCACTTAAGTAAAAAAAATCTATTGTACAGACGTAGGAGTTTTAAAGTGAGTTTAAAGTTTTAAAGTGAAATAACACGCAGAAAAAATTTTTTGTTTCAAATTACATAAAATCCTCGATTCCGGCACAATATAGCAATTAAAAATTCGCAACTATAGTTTTTTTTTTGCAAACCCATGTCTTTTAACGCGTACATTACAACAAAAATTTAGAAAAATTGACCACCGGCATAATACTGGGCCAGCGATTTGTAACCGGGCCCCGCCATTTCAACCGGCTTACAGTCGAGCCGGTCAGGAATGATAAATCGATTAGTAGCCGGCGGACGGTACCTGGCCGGTACTAATAAACAACCGGCGCGGTACCAGTCAGGTTAAAAAAAAACTTTATTCTTATATGACTTTTCTGCTAGCGTGGTATTTGTTTAGTATTTTATTTACATATTTATATTAATTTAATTAATTATTTCATTATTACTATGAATATTATTATTAATTATAAATCAATTAATGTTAATTAGAAACAGTAAAGAGAATGCTGAAAGAGAGAATTATAAATAATTAGTGAAAAATCTGAAGACACGAGGAACTGAACTCCGGACCCTAGGGCTGCAAAGTCGACGCCACATCACCTGACCTATGCCTGCTTATGATATAAGAATACAAAGTGAGCTTATAAAGTTAAGCGATGGTATGGTACCGGCCAGATACCGCCCTGATGAAGATGAAATAAATTATAAAGAAAAGAATAATGATAAAATTAATTAAATTAATCAGGCAACAGCATTCTTTGGACGTATAAAATCAACTCAAACGTTGGTACCGTGCGGCACTCATTTGGCGGTATCAAAGGGGACTCGAATATTAGTACCGGGCCAGGACTTATTTTATTGCCAGCGTAACTCTTTTGGACGTATAAAATCAACTCAAAGGTTGGTACCGGGCGGCACTAATTTTATTGATGGTGTAACTCTTTTGGCGGTAAAAAATCAACTCAAATGTAGGTACCGGCACTAATTTTATTGCCGGCGGAACTCATTTGGCGGTAATAAAGCGGGCTAGAATATTAATACCGGACCAGTACTAATGTTATTGCTGGCATAACTCCTCTGGCGGTATAAAATCGTATTCAAATGATGGTACCGGGCCAGTAATTTACCGATTGTCATTTTACATCCGGCCTGGTACAAGAGTGCCGGTACCGGTATAAGTCCGCATTTACCACCGGACTGGTAATATGCCGATCGTAAGCATTGGATCATCTCCGCCTTTTTTGCCTGGGAAGTTAAGAAAAAATCGTCGTGGACTCAGAGTGGTAACTAAAAAGGAGTCGGTGTATCGCCGATTAAACGCAGCAATTATTAATTAAATTACAATATAATTATAAATAATATTAATGACCCTTCATTTTCGATTCTTCTAGTTTTTCTATCTTTTTCTCTTCATTGCGTCACAAAAAAGTAAAGTGACTGGTTCGGGCTTTTTTTCGCATGTCTATATAAACAAAGAAATATAAAAAAATAAATTTGAAAATTCTTAGTATTACAATACTCCCGCCATGAGAAAGCAATTTATAAAAATGTTCTTATTTCGGAGAAATGTTTGAAACCCTGATAATAAAGTACTGCCATGGCCTAATAAGCTGATAAAAAATATCTTATTTATTCTCTGATAACGATAAAATTCTTTTGTTAAAAACTTAAGAATATTGACGTGCCAAGTCTAATAATAATGTGAAGAAGAATGCAAAGGTATAAAAGAATACTGAAAAATTGAATTTTACTTTACAATTTTACTACATAATTTTCTTTAATGACATGTCAATCAGAACCTTAAGTTCAACTCAAAGAATCTTGTAAGTGTTTCCAGTTGATAATGTTTATACAATAATGATAAAGATAACAATGCTGTGTTTCATTATACATAGCACTGTTCACTGGTCATTATACATTGTAGTTATATATGGGTAAAAATTCGTCACGCCTATCAAAAAGTATGGTACTTCTGAACTTTGCGTTAACTATTTAATGCCCGATTATTTTAAAGTAATGTAATTGCCATCTCTTTTGCATTTAGGGGTTTTGGGGGTCGCTAATTCCGAAATCAGTGTCAGGTTTTAAAAATTCAAAATTGCGGAACTAACCCAGGCAGAAAGTCGGAAGTATGCTGATGCTTACAACCGGTATGTCACAGACCCGTGGTAAAGTCGGATATATATACCGCGGTACCGGGAAAATAGTACCGGGACAGATGTTAAATGACAATTGTCAAAGTACCGAACCGGCGGTAAATATGGACATGTACCGGTAATAGAAACTGGTACCGAGCCGGTTGAGGAAACACAACAGACCCGGAACTGACATACTAGTCCGTTATTAAACCACCAAAGTATTTATGCCAGCAGTAACATTAATACCGGCTCGGTACCGAAACATTAGAGACGGTTTTTTTACCACCAAAATAGATGTGCCGACAGTAAAATTAGTACCGGCCCGGTACCGACATTCGAGTACGTTTTTTACCTTCAAAGTAATAAAACTGATATATTGGTAATTTATAATTTAGTTCGCAAAAAATAGCTTTATTCTGATTTTTATTTATTTTGTTAACTTAAATTTTTGCTTCTTCGTGGAGGAAATTTGGAATTTTCAAAGCGTCGGAAACAAATTTTTCTCTATATAGAAAAATGTTATATGAGATCCTGATCAATTGTCCGGGTGTATGTGTGTATATGTATATGTGTGTGTGGATCCCTTTTTTGTTTAGAAGATAACTTTAACAGGTTTTAATGGATTTAGATAAAATTTGGTAGGCTCATTTATCATATTAATATCTCAAATCTGACCAAAGGATTTTAAAAAATACCCAAAAAAAAGTTTTATCGTCTTTTTCTAAAAAATGTTTTTAATCGAAAAAATTTTTAAATAGAAAAATTTAAGGTTATATATATAATACAATCGTATTCCTCAGAAATTTAAAGAATTAATGAAAGTTAAAAAATCAAAAATTCACATTTTGGCTATAAAATTTTGTGATTATTTAAATTTAAGTTTATAGATGAAATAATTGTATTCCTTACATGAAAACGAATCGATTGGTATATATAAAAAAATATATAGAATATATATAGAATATATATAGAAAATACACATTTTAGCTGAAAAATTTTATATTTATTTAAATTCAAGTTTAAATAGAAAATAATTATGTTTCTTGCATTAAAACGAATCGATATAATTGTAAATAATTATAAATTATATATTATTTTTCATTAATATTTAGAAATTTCGGTTAAAATATGAATTTTTGATTTTTTAACTTCCATTAATTCTTTAAATTTTACTCAAATGTATAGGTACTCTAATATTTATATAATTATATTATTTTTGTATGTTTATTTCAATGTTAATGCTTCCTCCACGAGGAAGCAAATTTTTTTACTGATCGTAAAGAGGAAGCAAAATGTTCATGTAATGAACATCTGAATTTACAACTTGTTTTATTTTATTATTATTATATTTAATATTTATTTTATTTTTATCAGGTCGGTATTGAGCCGGTACCAACGTTTCTTCGTTTAGTATTAAACATTTATTAATAATTATTAACTAACTATTAGTTTACAAATTTTATTAACTTTTAGTAAAATTATTTGCATTCCGTATGTATGTATGTATGTTTTTACCAATCTAATTACACTTGCGCCTCTAGAAGGAAACCTCGGTATTAAAATCACGTGTTTACAGAATACAGAGTTTAATACCACAATTTCCGCGGTTGGCGCAAGTGTAATTAGATTGGTGAAAACTTGCGAACCGTGAATACCGAAAACGGGGCCATCTTTTACATACAGCGATATGTCTCATTATACTACTTCGTGGTATGTATGTTGTATGTATGTATGTATGTATGTATGTATGTATGTATGTATGTATGTATGTATGTATGTATGTATGTATGTATGTATGTATGTATGTATGTATGTATGTATGTATGTATGTATGTATGTATGTATGTATGTATGTATGTATGTATGTATGTATGTATGTATGTATGTATGTATGTATGTATGTATGTATGTATGTATGTATGTATGTATGTATGTATGTATGTATGTATGTATGTATGTATGTATGTATGTATGTATGTATGTATGTATGTATGTATGTATGTATGTATGTATGTATGTATGTATGTATGTATGTATGTATGTATGTATGTATGTATGTATGTATGTATGTATGTATGTATGTATGTATGTATGTATGTATGTATGTATGTATGTATGTATGTATGTATGTATGTATGTATGTATGTATGTATGTATGTATGTATGTATGTATGTATGTATGTATGTATGTATGTATGTATGTATGTATGTATGTATGTATGTATGTATGTATGTATGTATGTATGTATGTATGTATGTATGTATGTATGTATGTATGTATGTATGTATGTATGTATGTATGTATGTATGTATGTATGTATGTATGTATGTATGTATGTATGTATGTATGTATGTATGTATGTATGTATGTATGTATGTATGTATGTATGTATGTATGTATGTATGTATGTATGTATGTATGTATGTATGTATGTATGTATGTATGTATGTATGTATGTATGTATGTATGTATGTATGTATGTATGTATGTATGTATGTATGTATGTATGTATGTATGTATGTATGTATGTATGTATGTATGTATGTATGTATGTATGTATGTATGTATGTATGTATGTATGTATGTATGTATGTATGTATGTATGTATGTATGTATGTATGTATGTATGTATGTATGTATGTATGTATGTATGTATGTATGTATGTATGTATGTATGTATGTATGTATGTATGTATGTATGTATGTATGTATGTATGTATGTATGTATGTATGTATGTATGTATGTATGTATGTATGTATGTATGTATGTATGTATGTATGTATGTATGTATGTATGTATGTATGTATGTATGTATGTATGTATGTATGTATGTATGTATGTATGTATGTATGTATGTATGTATGTATGTATGTATGTATGTATGTATGTATGTATGTATGTATGTATGTATGTATGTATGTATGTATGTATGTATGTATGTATGTATGTATGTATGTATGTATGTATGTATGTATGTATGTATGTATGTATGTATGTATGTATGTATGTATGTATGTATGTATGTATGTATGTATGTATGTATGTATGTATGTATGTATGTATGTATGTATGTATGTATGTATGTATGTATGTATGTATGTATGTATGTATGTATGTATGTATGTATGTATGTATGTATGTATGTATGTATGTATGTATGTATGTATGTATGTATGTATGTATGTATGTATGTATGTATGTATGTATGTATGTATGTATGTATGTATGTATGTATGTATGTATGTATGTATGTATGTATGTATGTATGTATGTATGTATGTATGTATGTATGTATGTATGTATGTATGTATGTATGTATGTATGTATGTATGTATGTATGTATGTATGTATGTATGTATGTATGTATGTATGTATGTATGTATGTATGTATGTATGTATGTATGTATGTATGTATGTATGTATGTATGTATGTATGTATGTATGTATGTATGTATGTATGTATGTATGTATGTATGTATGTATGTATGTATGTATGTATGTATGTATGTATGTATGTATGTATGTATGTATGTATGTATGTATGTATGTATGTATGTATGTATGTATGTATGTATGTATGTATGTATGTATGTATGTATGTATGTATGTATGTATGTATGTATGTATGTATGTATGTATGTATGTATGTATGTATGTATGTATGTATGTATGTATGTATGTATGTATGTATGTATGTATGTATGTATGTATGTATGTATGTATGTATGTATGTATGTATGTATGTATGTATGTATGTATGTATGTATGTATGTATGTATGTATGTATGTATGTATGTATGTATGTATGTATGTATGTATGTATGTATGTATGTATGTATGTATGTATGTATGTATGTATGTATGTATGTATGTATGTATGTATGTATGTATGTATGTATGTATGTATGTATGTATGTATGTATGTATGTATGTATGTATGTATGTATGTATGTATGTATGTATGTATGTATGTATGTATGTATGTATGTATGTATGTATGTATGTATGTATGTATGTATGTATGTATGTATGTATGTATGTATGTATGTATGTATGTATGTATGTATGTATGTATGTATGTATGTATGTATGTATGTATGTATGTATGTATGTATGTATGTATGTATGTATGTATGTAGTATGTATGTATGTATGTATGTATGTATGTATGTATGTATGTATGTATGTATGTATGTATGTATGTATGTATGTATGTATGTATGTATGTATGTATGTATGTATGTATGTATGTATGTATGTATGTATGTATGTATGTATGTATGTATGTATGTATGTATGTATGTATGTATGTATGTATGTATGTATGTATGTATGTATGTATGTATGTATGTATGTATGTATGTATGTATGTATGTATGTATGTATGTATGTATGTATGTATGTATGTATGTATGTATGTATGTATGTATGTATGTATGTATGTATGTATGTATGTATGTATGTATGTATGTATGTATGTATGTATGTATGTATGTATGTATGTATGTATGTATGTATGTATGTATGTATGTATGTATGTATGTATGTATGTATGTATGTATGTATGTATGTATGTATGTATGTATGTATGTATGTATGTGTATGTATGTATGTATGTATGTATGTATGTATGTATGTATGTATGTATGTATGTATGTATGTATGTATGTATGTATGTATGTATGTATGTATGTATGTATGTATGTATGTATGTATGTATGTATGTATGTATGTATGTATGTGTATGTATGTATGTATGTATGTATGTATGTATGTATGTATGTATGTATGTATGTATGTATGTATGTATGTATGTATGTATGTATGTATGTATGTATGTATGTATGTATGTATGTATGTATGTATGTATGTATGTATGTATGTATGTATGTATGTATGTATGTATGTATGTATGTATGTATGTATGTATGTATGTATGTATGTATGTATGTATGTATGTATGTATGTATGTATGTATGTATGTATGTATGTATGTATGTATGTATGTATGTATGTATGTATGTATGTATGTATGTATGTATGTATGTATGTATGTATGTATGTATGTATGTATGTATGTATGTATGTATGTATGTATGTATGTATGTATGTATGTATGTATGTATGTATGTATGTATGTATGTATGTATGTATGTATGTATGTATGTATGTATGTATGTATGTATGTATGTATGTATGTATGTATGTATGTATGTATGTATGTATGTATGTATGTATGTATGTATGTATGTATGTATGTATGTATGTATGTATGTATGTATGTATGTATGTATGTATGTATGTATGTATGTATGTATGTATGTATGTATGTATGTATGTATGTATGTATGTATGTATGTATGTATGTATGTATGTATGTATGTATGTATGTATGTATGTATGTATGTATGTATGTATGTATGTATGTATGTATGTATGTATGTATGTATGTATGTATGTATGTATGTATGTATGTATGTATGTATGTATGTATGTATGTATGTATGTATGTATGTATGTATGTATGTATGTATGTATGTATGTATGTATGTATGTATGTATGTATGTATGTATGTATGTATGTATGTATGTATGTATGTATGTATGTATGTATGTATGTATGTATGTATGTATGTATGTATGTATGTATGTATGTATGTATGTATGTATGTATGTATGTATGTATGTATGTATGTATGTATGTATGTATGTATGTATGTATGTATGTATGTATGTATGTATGTATGTATGTATGTATGTATGTATGTATGTATGTATGTATGTATGTATGTATGTATGTATGTATGTATGTATGTATGTATGTATGTATGTATGTATGTATGTATGTATGTATGTATGTATGTATGTATGTATGTATGTATGTATGTATGTATGTATGTATGTATGTATGTATGTATGTATGTATGTATGTATGTATGTATGTATGTATG
>NW_026137914.1:0-64993 GCF_019393585.1 Leptopilina boulardi
AAATAGGAATAAAATTTTTGGTCCCGCTTTTTGTTTGTGAGAAATGAATTTTTTATTGGTATTTTTTCGAGTTTTTCTAGTTTTACGGGTCAAAATGACAACTTTCCCCGATGGCTTGGGGGTCAACAATTTTTGCACAGTTGTCCACTATTGTGAGGATGAAAAAAACAATAAAATTCTTTGTCTCGCTTTTGGTTTGTGAGAAATGAATTTATTATTGGTATTTTTCTGATTTTTTCGAGTTTTAGGGGTCAAAATGACAACTTTTCCCGATGGCTTGGGGGTCCACTATTTTTTCACAATTGTCTACTATAGTGAGGATGAAATAATAACAATAATATTTTTGGTCCCTCTTTTTGTTTGTGAGAAATGAATTTTTTATTGGTATTTTTTCGAGTTTTAGGGGTGAAAATGACAACTTTCCCCGATAGCTTGGGGGTCCACAATTTTTTCACAGTTGTCTACTATTGTGAGGATGAAAAAATAGCAATAAAATTTTTCGTCCCGCTTTTTCTTTGAGAGAAATGAATTTTTTATTGGTATTTTTTCGAGTTTTAGGGGTCAAAATGACAACTTTCCCCGATGGCTTGGGGGTCAACAATTTTTGCGCAGTTGTCCACTATTTTGAGGATGAAAAAAAACAATAAAATTTTTGGTCCCGCTTTTTGTTTGTGAGAAATGAATTTTTTATTGGTATTTTTTCGAGTTTTAGGGATGAAAATGACAACATTCCCCGATGGCTTGGGGGTCCACAATTTTTTCACAGTTGTCTACTATTGTGAGGATGAAAAAATAGGAATAAAATTTTTGGTCCCGCTTTTTGTTTGTGAGAAATGAATTTTTTATTGGTATTTTTTCGAGTTTTTCTAGTTTTACGGGTCAAAATGACAACTTTCCCCGATGGCTTGGGGGTCAACAATTTTTGCACAGTTGTCCACTATTGTGAGGATGAAAAAAACAATAAAATTCTTTGTCCCGCTTTTGGTTTGTGAGAAATGAATTTTTTATTGGTATTTTTTCGAGTTTTTCTAGTTTTACGGGTCAAAATGACAACTTTCCCCGATGGCTTGGGGGTCAACAATTTTTGCACAGTTGTCCACTATTGTGAGGATGAAAAAAACAATAAAATTCTTTGTCCCGCTTTTGGTTTGTGAGAAATGAATTTATTATTGGAATTTTTCTGATTTTTTCGAGTTTTAGGGGTCAAAATGACAACTTTCCCCGATGGCTTAGGGGTCCACTATTTTTTCACAATTGTCTACTATAGTGAGGATGAAATAATAACAATAATATTTTTGGTCCCTCCTTTTTGTTTGTGAGAAATGAATTTTTTATTGGTATTTTTTCGAGTTTTAGGGATGAAAATGAAAACTTTCCCCGATAGCTTGGGGGTCCACTATTTTTTCACAATTGTCTACTATAGTGAGTATGAAATAATAACAATAAAATTTTTGGTCCCGCTTTTTGTTTGTTAGAAAAGAATTTTTTATTGGTATTTTTTCGAGTTTTAGGGATGAAAATGACAACTTTCCCCGATGGCTTAGGGGTCCACTATTTTTTCACAATTGTCTACTATAGTGAGGATGAAATAATAACAATAAACTTTTTGGTCCCGCTTTTTGTTTGTTAGAAAAGAATTTTTTATTGGTATTTTTTCGAGTTTTAGGGATGAAAATGACAACTTTCCCCGATAGCTTGGGGGTCCACAATTTTTTCACAGTTGTCCACTATTGTGAGGATGAAAAAAAACAATAAAATTTTTGGTCCCGCTTTTTGTTTGTGAGAAATGAATTTTTTATTGGTATTTTTTCGAGTTTTAGGGATGAAAATGACAACATTCCCCGATGGCTTGGGGGTCCACAATTTTTTCACAGTTGTCTACTATTGTGAGAATGAAAAAATAGCAATAAAATTTATGGTCCCACTTTTTGTTTGTGAGAAATGAATTTTTTATTGGTATTTTTTCCAGTTTTTCTAGTTTTACGGGTCAAAATGACAACTTTCCCCGATGGCTTGGGGGTCAACAATTTTTGCACAGTTGTCCACTATTGTGAGGATGAAAAAAGCAATAAAATTCTTTGTCCCGCTTTTGGTTTGTGAGAAATGAATTTTTTATTGGTATTTTTTCGAGTTTTTCTAGTTTTACGGGTCAAAATGACAACTTTCCCTTATGGCTTGGGGGTCAACAATTTTTGCACAGTTGTCCACTATTGTGAGGATGAAAAAAACAATAAAATTCTTTGTCCCGCTTTTGGTTTGTGAGAAATGAATTTATTATTGGAATTTTTCTGATTTTTTCGAGTTTTAGGGGTCAAAATGACAACTTTCCCCGATGGCTTAGGGGTCCACTATTTTTTCACAATTGTCTACTATAGTGAGGATGAAATAATAACAATAATATTTTTGGTCCCTCTTTTTGTTTGTGAGAAATGAATTTTTTATTGGTATTTTTTCGAGTTTTAGGGATGAAAATGACAACATTCCCCGATGGCTTTGGAGTCCACAATTTTTTCACAGTTGTCTACTATTGTGAGGATGAAAAAATAGCAATAAAATTTTTTGTCCCGCTTTTGGTTTGTGAGAAATGAATTTTTTATTGGTATTTTTCAGATTTTTTCGAGTTTTAGGGGTCAAAATGACAACTTTCCCCGATGGCTTGGGGGTCCACTATTTTTTCACAATTGTCCACTATTGTGAGGATGAAAAAAAACAATAAAATTTTTTGTCCCGCTTTTGGTTTGTGAGAAATGAATTTTTTATTGGTATTTTTCTGATTTTTTCGAGTTTTAGGGGTCAAAATGACAACTTTCCCCGATGGCTTGGGGGTCCACTATTTTTTCACAATTGTCCACTATTGTGAGGATGAAAAAAAACAATAAAATTTTTTGTCCCGCTTTTGGTTTGTGAGAAATGAATTTTTTATTGGTATTTTTCTGATTTTTTCGAGTTTTAGGGGTCAAAATGACAACTTTCCCCGATGGCTTGGGGGTCAACAATTTTTGCACAGTTGTCCACTATTGTGAGGATGAAAAAATAGCAATAAAATTTTTGGTCCCGCTTTTGGTTTGTGAGAAATGAATTTTTTATTGGTATTTTTCTGATTTTTTCGTAGTTTTAGGGGTCAAAATGACAACTTTCCCCGATGGCTTGGGGGTCCACTTTTTTTTCACAATTGTCTACTATAGTGAGGATGAAATAATAACAATAAAATTTTTGGTCCCGCTTTTTGTTTGTGAGAAATGAATTTTTTATTGGTATTCTTTTCGAGTTTTAGGGATGAAAATGACAACTTTCCCCGATAGCTTGGGGGTCCACAATTTTTTCACAGTTGACTACTATTGTGGGGATGAAAAAATAGCAATAAAATTTTTTGTCCCGCTTTTGGTTTGTGAGAAATGAATTTTTTATTGGTATTTTTCAGATTTTTTCGAGTTTTAGAGGTCAAAATGACAACTTTCCCCGATGGCTTGGGGGTCCACTATTTTTTCACAATTGTCCATTATTGTGAGGATGAAAAAAAACAATAAAATTTTTTGTCCCGCTTTTGGTTTGTGAGAAATGAATTTTTTATTGGTATTTTTCAGATTTTTTCGAGTTTTAGGGGTCAAAATAACAACTTTCCCCGATGGCTTGGGGGTCCACTATTTTTTCACAATTGTCTACTATAGTGAGGATGAAATAATAACAATAAACTTTTTGGTCCCGCTTTTTGTTTGTGAGAAATGAATTTTTTATTGGTATTTTTTCGAGTTTTAGGGATGAAAATGACAACTTTCCCCGATAGCTTGGGGGTCCACAATTTTTTCACAGTTGTCTACTATTGTGAGGATGAAAAAATAGCAATAAAATTTTTGGTCCCGCTTTTTGTTTGTGAGAAATGAATTTTTTATTGGTATTTTTTCGAGTTTTAGGGGTCAAAATGACAACTTTCCCCGATGGCTTGGGGGTCAACAATTTTTGCGCAGTTGTCCACTATTGTGAGGATGAAAAAAAACAATAAAATTTTTGGTCCCGCTTTTTGTTTGTGAGAAATGAATTTTTTATTGGTATTTTTTCGAGTTTTAGGGATGAAAATGACAACATTCCCCGATGGCTTGGGGGTCCACAATTTTTTCACAGTTGTCTACTATTGTGAGGATGAAAAAATAGCAATAAAATTTTTGGTCCCGCTTTTTGTTTGTGAGAAATGAATTTTTTATTGGTATTTTTTCGAGTTTTTCTAGTTTTACGGGTCAAAATGACAACTTTCCCCGATGGCTTGGGGGTCAACAATTTTTGCACAGTTGTCCACTATTGTGAGGATGAAAAAAACAATAAAATTCTTTGTCCCGCTTTTGGTTTGTGAGAAATGAATTTTTTATTGGTATTTTTTCGAGTTTTAGGGATGAAAATGACAACTTTCCCCGATGGCTTGGGGGTCCACAATTTTTTCACAGTTGTCTACTATTGTGAGGATGGAAAAATAGCAATAAAATTTTTGGTCCCGCTTTTGGTTTGTGAGAAATGAATTTTTTATTGGTATTTATTCGAGTTTTAGGGATGAAAATGACAACATTCCCCGATGGCTTCGGAGTCCACAATTTTTTCACAGTTGTCTACTATTGTGAGGATGAAAAAATAGCAATAAAATTTTTTGTCCCGCTTTTGGTTTGTGAGAAATGAATTTTTTATTGGTATTTTTCAGATTTTTTCGAGTTTTAGGGGTCAAAATGACAACTTTCCCCGATGGCTTGGGGGTCCACTATTTTTTCACAATTGTCCATTATTGTGAGGATGAAAAAAAACAATAAAATTTTTTGTCCCGCTTTTGGTTTGTGAGAAATGAATTTTTTATTGGTATTTTTCTGATTTTTTCGAGTTTTAGGGGTCAAAATGACAACTTTCCCCGATGGCTTGGGGGTCCACTATTTTTTCACAATTGTCCACTATTGTGAGGATGAAAAAAAACAATAAAATTTTTTGTCTCGCTTTTGGTTTGTGAGAAATGAATTTTTTATTGGTATTTTTCTGATTTTTTCGAGTTTTAGGGGTCAAAATGACAACTTTCCCCGATGGCTTGGGGGTCAACAATTTTTGCACAGTTGTCCACTATTGTGAGGATGAAAAAATAGCAATAAAATTTTTGGTCCCACTTTTGGTTTGTGAGAAATGAATTTTTTATTGGTATTTTTCTGATTTTTTCGAGTTTTAGGGGTCAAAATGACAACTTTCCCCGATGGCTTGGGGGTCCACTTTTTTTTCACAATTGTCTACTATAGTGAGGATGAAATAATAACAATAAAATTTTTGGTCCCGCTTTTTGTTTGTGAGAAATGAATTTTTTATTGGTATTTTTTCGAGTTTTAGGGATGAAAATGACAACTTTCCCCGATAGCTTGGGGGTCCACAATTTTTTCACAGTTGACTACTATTGTGGGGATGAAAAAATAGCAATAAAATTTTTTGTCCCGCTTTTGGTTTGTGAGAAATGAATTTTTTATTGGTATTTTTCAGATTTTTTCGAGTTTTAGAGGTCAAAATGACAACTTTCCCCGATGGCTTGGGGGTCCACTATTTTTTCACAATTGTCCATTATTGTGAGGATGAAAAAAAACAATAAAATTTTTTGTCCCGCTTTTGGTTTGTGAGAAATGAATTTTTTATTGGTATTTTTCAGATTTTTTCGAGTTTTAGGGGTCAAAATGACAACTTTCCCCGATGGCTTGGGGGTCCACTATTTTTTCACAATTGTCCACTATTGTGAGGATGAAAAAAAACAATAAAATTTTTTGTCCCGCTTTTGGTTTGTGAGAAATGAATTTTTTATTGGTATTTTTCTGATTTTTTCGAGTTTTAGGGGTCAAAATGACAACTTTCCCCGATGGCTTGGGGGTCAACAATTTTTGCACAGTTGTCCACTATTGTGAGGATGAAAAAAACAATAAAATTCTTTGTCCCGCTTTTGGTTTGTGAGAAATGAATTTTTTATTGGTATTTTTTCGAGTTTTTCTAGTTTTACGGGTCAAAATGACAACTTTCCCCGATGGCTTGGGGGTCAACAATTTTTGCACAGTTGTCCACTATTGTGAGGATGAAAAAAACAATAAAATTCTTTGTCCCGCTTTTGGTTTGTGAGAAATGAATTTATTATTGGTATTTTTCTGATTTTTTCGAGTTTTAGGGGTCAAAATGACAACTTTCCCCGATGGCTTGGGGGTCCACTATTTTTTCACAATTGTCTACTATAGTGAGGATGAAATAATAACAATAATATTTTTGGTCCCGCTTTTTGTTTGTGAGAAATGAATTTTTTATTGGTATTTTTTCGAGTTTTAGGGATGAAAATGACAACTTTCCCCGATAGCTTGGGGGTCCACAATTTTTTCACAGTTGTCTACTATTGTGAGGATGAAAAAATAGCAATAAAATTTTTGGTCCCGCTTTTTGTTTGAGAGAAATGAATTTTTTATTGGTATTTTTTCGAGTTTTAGGGGTCAAAATGACAACTTTCCCCGATGGCTTGGGGGTCAACAATTTTTGCGCAGTTGTCCACTATTGTGAGGATGAAAAAAAACAATAAAATTTTTGGTCCCGCTTTTTGTTTGTGAGAAATGAATTTTTTATTGGTATTTTTTCGAGTTTTAGGGATGAAAATGACAACATTCCCCGATGGCTTGGGGGTCCACAATTTTTTCACAGTTGTCTACTATTGTGAGGATGAAAAAATAGGAATAAAATTTTTGGTCCCGCTTTTTGTTTGTGAGAAATGAATTTTTTATTGGTATTTTTTCGAGTTTTTCTAGTTTTACGGGTCAAAATGACAACTTTCCCCGATGGCTTGGGGGTCAACAATTTTTGCACAGTTGTCCACTATTGTGAGGATGAAAAAAACAATAAAATTCTTTGTCCCGCTTTTGGTTTGTGAGAAATGAATTTTTTATTGGTATTTTTTCGAGTTTTTCTAGTTTTACGGGTCAAAATGACAACTTTCCCCGATGGCTTGGGGGTCAACAATTTTTGCACAGTTGTCCACTATTGTGAGGATGAAAAAAACAATAAAATTCTTTGTCCCGCTTTTGGTTTGTGAGAAATGAATTTATTATTGGAATTTTTCTGATTTTTTCGAGTTTTAGGGGTCAAAATGACAACTTTCCCCGATGGCTTAGGGGTCCACTATTTTTTCACAATTGTCTACTATAGTGAGGATGAAATAATAACAATAATATTTTTGGTCCCTCCTTTTTGTTTGTGAGAAATGAATTTTTTATTGGTATTTTTTCGAGTTTTAGGGATGAAAATGAAAACTTTCCCCGATAGCTTGGGGGTCCACTATTTTTTCACAATTGTCTACTATAGTGAGGATGAAATAATAACAATAAAATTTTTGGTCCCGCTTTTTGTTTGTTAGAAAAGAATTTTTTATTGGTATTTTTTCGAGTTTTAGGGATGAAAATGACAACTTTCCCCGATAGCTTGGGGGTCCACAATTTTTTCACAGTTGTCTACTATTGTGAGGATGAAAAAATAGCAATAAACTTTTTGGTCCCGCTTTTTGTTTGAGAGAAATGAATTTTTTATTGGTATTTTTTCGAGTTTTAGGGGTCAAAATGACAACTTTCCCCGATGCTTGGGGGTCCACAATTTTTTCACAGTTGTCCACTATTGTGAGGATGAAAAAAAACAATAAAATTTTTGGTCCCGCTTTTTGTTTGTGAGAAATGAATTTTTTATTGGTATTTTTTCGAGTTTTAGGGATGAAAATGACAACATTCCCCGATGGCTTGGGGGTCCACAATTTTTTCACAGTTGTCTACTATTGTGAGAATGAAAAAATAGCAATAAAATTTATGGTCCCACTTTTTGTTTGTGAGAAATGAATTTTTTATTGGTATTTTTTCCAGTTTTTCTAGTTTTACGGGTCAAAATGACAACTTTCCCCGATGGCTTGGGGGTCAACAATTTTTGCACAGTTGTCCACTATTGTGAGGATGAAAAAAACAATAAAATTCTTTGTCCCGCTTTTGGTTTGTGAGAAATGAATTTTTTATTGGTATTTTTTCGAGTTTTTCTAGTTTTACGGGTCAAAATGACAACTTTCCCCTATGGCTTGGGGGTCAACAATTTTTGCACAGTTGTCCACTATTGTGAGGATGAAAAAAACAATAAAATTCTTTGTCCCGCTTTTGGTTTGTGAGAAATGAATTTATTATTGGAATTTTTCTGATTTTTTCGAGTTTTAGGGGTCAAAATGACAACTTTCCCCGATGGCTTAGGGGTCCACTATTTTTTCACAATTGTCTACTATTGTGAGGATGGAAAAATAGCAATAAAATTTTTGGTCCCGCTTTTGGTTTGTGAGAAATGAATTTTTTATTGGTATTTATTCGAGTTTTAGGGATGAAAATGACAACATTCCCCGATGGCTTCGGAGTCCACAATTTTTTCACAGTTGTCTACTATTGTGAGGATGAAAAAATAGCAATAAAATTTTTTGTCCCGCTTTTGGTTTGTGAGAAATGAATTTTTTATTGGTATTTTTCAGATTTTTTCGAGTTTTAGGGGTCAAAATGACAACTTTCCCCGATGGCTTGGGGGTCCACTATTTTTTCACAATTGTCCATTATTGTGAGGATGAAAAAAAACAATAAAATTTTTTGTCCCGCTTTTGGTTTGTGAGAAATGAATTTTTTATTGGTATTTTTCTGATTTTTTCGAGTTTTAGGGGTCAAAATGACAACTTTCCCCGATGGCTTGGGGGTCCACTATTTTTTCACAATTGTCCATTATTGTGAGGATGAAAAAAAACAATAAAATTTTTTGTCTCGCTTTTGGTTTGTGAGAAATGAATTTTTTATTGGTATTTTTCTGATTTTTTCGAGTTTTAGGGGTCAAAATGACAACTTTCCCCGATGGCTTGGGGGTCAACAATTTTTGCACAGTTGTCCACTATTGTGAGGATGAAAAAATAGCAATAAAATTTTTGGTCCCACTTTTGGTTTGTGAGAAATGAATTTTTTATTGGTATTTTTCTGATTTTTTCGAGTTTTAGGGGTCAAAATGACAACTTTCCCCGATGGCTTGGGGGTCCACTTTTTTTCACAATTGTCTACTATAGTGAGGATGAAATAATAACAATAAAATTTTTGGTCCCGCTTTTTGTTTGTGAGAAATGAATTTTTTATTGGTATTTTTTCGAGTTTTAGGGATGAAAATGACAACTTTCCCCGATAGCTTGGGGGTCCACAATTTTTTCACAGTTGACTACTATTGTGAGGATGAAAAAATAGCAATAAAATTTTTTGTCCCGCTTTTGGTTTGTGAGAAATGAATTTTTTATTGGTATTTTTCAGATTTTTTCGAGTTTTAGGGGTCAAAATGACAACTTTCCCCGATGGCTTGGGGGTCCACTATTTTTTCACAATTGTCCATTATTGTGAGGATGAAAAAAAACAATAAAATTTTTTGTCCCGCTTTTGGTTTGTGAGAAATGAATTTTTTATTGGTATTTTTCAGATTTTTTCGAGTTTTAGGGGTCAAAATGACAACTTTCCCCGATGGCTTGGGGGTCCACTATTTTTTCACAATTGTCCATTATTGTGAGGATGAAAAAAAACAATAAAATTTTTTGTCCCGCTTTTGGTTTGTGAGAAATGAATTTTTTATTGGTATTTTTCTGATTTTTTCGAGTTTTAGGGTCAAAATGACAACTTTCCCCGATGGCTTGGGGGTCCACAATTTTTTCACAGTTGTCCACTATTGTGAGGATGAAAAAAACAATAAAATTCTTTGTCCCGCTTTTTGTTTGTGAGAAATGAATTTTTTATTGGTATTTTTTCGAGTTTTTCTAGTTTTACGGGTCAAAATGACAACTTTCCCCGATGGCTTGGGGGTCAACAATTTTTGCACAGTTGTCCACTATTGTGAGGATGAAAAAAACAATAAAATTCTTTGTCCCGCTTTTGGTTTGTGAGAAATGAATTTATTATTGGTATTTTTCTGATTTTTTCGAGTTTTAGGGGTCAAAATGACAACTTTCCCCGATGGCTTGGGGGTCCACTATTTTTTCACAATTGTCTACTATAGTGAGGATGAAATAATAACAATAATATTTTTGGTCCCGCTTTTTGTTTGTGAGAAATGAATTTTTTATTGGTATTTTTTCGAGTTTTAGGGGTGAAAATGACAACTTTCCCCGATGGCTTGGGGGTCCACAATTTTTTCACAGTTGTCTACTATTGTGAGGATGAAAAAATAGCAATAAAATTTTTGGTCCCGCTTTTTGTTTGAGAGAAATGAATTTTTTATTGGTATTTTTTCGAGTTTTAGGGGTCAAAATGACAACTTTCCCCGATGGCTTGGGGGTCAACAATTTTTGCGCAGTTGTCCACTATTGTGAGGATGAAAAAAAACAATAAAATTTTTGGTCCCGCTTTTTGTTTGTGAGAAATGAATTTTTTATTGGTATTTTTTCGAGTTTTAGGGATGAAAATGACAACATTCCCCGATGGCTTGGGGGTCCACAATTTTTTCACAGTTGTCTACTATTGTGAGGATGAAAAAATAGGAATAAAATTTTTGGTCCCGCTTTTTGTTTGTGAGAAATGAATTTTTTATTGGTATTTTTTCGAGTTTTTCTAGTTTTACGGGTCAAAATGACAACTTTCCCCGATGGCTTGGGGGTCAACAATTTTTGCACAGTTGTCCACTATTGTGAGGATGAAAAAAACAATAAAATTCTTTGTCCCGCTTTTGGTTTGTGAGAAATGAATTTTTTATTGGTATTTTTTCGAGTTTTTCTAGTTTTACGGGTCAAAATGACAACTTTCCCCGATGGCTTGGGGGTCAACAATTTTTGCACAGTTGTCCACTATTGTGAGGATGAAAAAAACAATAAAATTCTTTGTCCCGCTTTTGGTTTGTGAGAAATGAATTTATTATTGGAATTTTTCTGATTTTTTCGAGTTTTAGGGGTCAAAATGACAACTTTCCCCGATGGCTTAGGGGTCCACTATTTTTTCACAATTGTCTACTATAGTGAGGATGAAATAATAACAATAATATTTTTGGTCCCTCCTTTTTGTTTGTGAGAAATGAATTTTTTATTGGTATTTTTTCGAGTTTTAGGGATGAAAATGAAAACTTTCCCCGATAGCTTGGGGGTCCACTATTTTTTCACAATTGTCTACTATAGTGAGGATGAAATAATAACAATAAAATTTTTGGTCCCGCTTTTTGTTTGTTAGAAAAGAATTTTTTATTGGTATTTTTTCGAGTTTTAGGGATGAAAATGACAACTTTCCCCGATGGCTTGGGGTCCACAATTTTTTCACAGTTGTCTACTATTGTGAGGATGAAAAAATAGCAATAAACTTTTTGGTCCCGCTTTTTGTTTGTGAGAAATGAATTTTTTATTGGTATTTTTTCGAGTTTTAGGGGTCAAAATGACAACTTTCCCCGATGGCTTGGGGGTCAACAATTTTTGCACAGTTGTCCACTATTGTGAGGATGAAAAAAAACAATAAAATTTTTGGTCCCGCTTTTTGTTTGTGAGAAATGAATTTTTTATTGGTATTTTTTCGAGTTTTAGGGATGAAAATGACAACATTCCCCGATGGCTTGGGGGTCCACAATTTTTTCACAGTTGTCTACTATTGTGAGAATGAAAAAATAGCAATAAAATTTATGGTCCCACTTTTTGTTTGTGAGAAATGAATTTTTTATTGGTATTTTTTCCAGTTTTTCTAGTTTTACGGGTCAAAATGACAACTTTCCCCGATGGCTTGGGGGTCAACAATTTTTGCACAGTTGTCCACTATTGTGAGGATGAAAAAAACAATAAAATTCTTTGTCCCGCTTTTGGTTTGTGAGAAATGAATTTTTTATTGGTATTTTTTCGAGTTTTTCTAGTTTTAGGGTCAAAATGACAACTTTCCCCGATGGCTTGGGGGTCAACAATTTTTGCACAGTTGTCCACTATTGTGAGGATGAAAAAAACAATAAAATTCTTTGTCCCGCTTTTGGTTTGTGAGAAATGAATTTATTATTGGAATTTTTCTGATTTTTTCGAGTTTTAGGGGTCAAAATGACAACTTTCCCCGATGGCTTAGGGGTCCACTATTTTTTCACAATTGTCTACTATTGTGAGGATGAAAAATATCAATAAAATTTTTGGTCCCGCTTTTGGTTTGTGAGAAATGAATTTTTTATTGGTATTTATTCGAGTTTTAGGGATGAAAATGACAACATTCCCCGATGGCTTGGGAGTCCACAATTTTTTCACAGTTGTCTACTATTGTGAGGATGAAAAAATAGCAATAAAATTTTTTGTCCCGCTTTTGGTTTGTGAGAAATGAATTTTTTATTGGTATTTTTCAGATTTTTTCGAGTTTTAGGGGTCAAAATGACAACTTTCCCCGATGGCTTGGGGGTCCACTATTTTTTCACAATTGTCCACTATTGTGAGGATGAAAAAAAACAATAAAATTTTTTGTCCCGCTTTTGGTTTGTGAGAAATGAATTTTTTATTGGTATTTTTCTGATTTTTTCGAGTTTTAGGGGTCAAAATGACAACTTTCCCCGATGGCTTGGGGGTCCACAATTTTTTCACAATTGTCCACTATTGTGAGGATGAAAAAAAACAATAAAATTTTTTGTCCCGCTTTTGGTTTGTGAGAAATGAATTTTTTATTGGTATTTTTCTGATTTTTTCGAGTTTTAGGGGTCAAAATGACAACTTTCCCCGATGGCTTGGGGGTCAACAATTTTTGCACAGTTGTCCACTATTGTGAGGATGAAAAAATAGCAATAAAATTTTTGGTCCCGCTTTTGGTTTGTGAGAAATGAATTTTTTATTGGTATTTTTCTGATTTTTTCGAGTTTTAGGGGTCAAAATGACAACTTTCCCCGATGGCTTGGGGGTCCACTATTTTTTCACAATTGTCTACTATTGTGAGGATGAAAAAAAACAATAAAATTTTTTGTCCCGCTTTTGGTTTGTGAGAAATGAATTTTTTATTGGTATTTTTCAGATTTTTTCGAGTTTTAGGGGTCAAAATGACAACTTTCCCCGATGGCTTGGGGGTCCACAATTTTTTCACAGTTGTCCACTATTGTGAGGATGAAAAAAAACAATAAAATTTTTTGTCCCGCTTTTGGTTTGTGAGAAATGAATTTTTTATTGGTATTTTTCTGATTTTTTCGAGTTTTAGGGGTCAAAATGACAACTTTCCCCGATGGCTTGGGGGTCCACTTTTTTTTCACAATTGTCTACTATAGTGAGGATGAAATAATAACAATAAAATTTTTGTTCCCGCTTTTTGTTTGTGAGAAATGAATTTTTTATTGGTATTTTTTCGAGTTTTAGGGATGAAAATGACAACTTTCCCCGATGGCTTGGGGGTCCACAATTTTTTCACAGTTGTCTACTATTGTGAGGATGAAAAAATAGCAATAAAATTTTTTGTCCCGCTTTTGGTTTGTGAGAAATGAATTTTTTATTGGTATTTTTCAGATTTTTTCGAGTTTTAGGGGTCAAAATGACAACTTTCCCCGATGGCTTGGGGGTCCACTATTTTTTCACAATTGTCCACTATTGTGAGGATGAAAAAAAACAATAAAATTTTTTGTCCCGCTTTTGGTTTGTGAGAAATGAATTTTTTATTGGTATTTTTCAGATTTTTTCGAGTTTTAGGGGTCAAAATGACAACTTTCCCCGATGGCTTGGGGGTCCACTATTTTTTCACAATTGTCCACTATTGTGAGGATGAAAAAAAACAATAAAATTTTTTGTCCCGCTTTTGGTTTGTGAGAAATGAATTTTTTATTGGTATTTTTTCGAGTTTTAGGGATGAAAATGACAACTTTCCCCGATGGCTTGGGGGTCCACAATTTTTTCACAGTTGTCTACTATTGTGAGGATGAAAAAATAGCAATAAAATTTTTGGTCCCGCTTTTTGTTTGTGAGAAATGAATTTTTTATTGGTATTTTTTCGAGTTTTAGGGATGAAAATGACAACTTTCCCCGATAGCTTGGGGGTCCACAATTTTTTCACAGTTGACTACTATTGTGAGGATGAAAAAATAGCAATAAAATTTTTTGTCCCGCTTTTGGTTTGTGAGAAATGAATTTTTTATTGGTATTTTTCAGATTTTTTCGAGTTTTAGGGGTCAAAATGACAACTTTCCCCGATGGCTTGGGGGTCCACTTTTTTTTCACAATTCTCCACTATTGTGAGGATGAAAAAAAACAATAAAATTTTTTGTCCCGCTTTTGGTTTGTGAGAAATGAATTTTTTATTGGTATTTTTTCGAGTTTTAGGGGTGAAAATGACAACTTTCCCCGATTGCTTGGGGGTCCACAATTTTTTCACAGTTGTCTACTATTGTGAGGATGAAAAAATAGCAATAAAATTTTTGGTCCCACTTTTGGTTTGTGAGAAATGAATTTTTTATTGGTATTTATTCGAGTTTTAGGGATGAAAATGACAACATTCCCCGATGGCTTGGGAGTCTACAATTTTTTCACAGTTGTCTACTATTGTGAGGATGAAAAAATAGCAATAAAATTTTTTGTCCCGCTTTTGGTTTGTGAGAAATGAATTTTTTATTGGTATTTTTCTGATTTTTTCGATTTTTAGGGGTCAAAATGACAACTTTCCCCGATGGCTTGGGGGTCCACTATTTTTTCACAATTGTCTACTATAGTGAGGATGAAATAATAACAATAAAATTTTTGGTCCCGCTTTTTGTTTGTGAGAAATGAATTTTTTATTGGTATTTATTCGAGTTTTAGGGATGAAAATGACAACATTCCCCGATGGCTTGGGAGTCCACAATTTTTTTACAGTTGTCTACTATTGTGAGGATGAAAAAATAGCAATAAAATTTTTTGTCCCGCTTTTGGTTTGTGAGAAATGAATTTTTTATTGGTATTTTTCTGATTTTTTCGAGTTTTAGGGATGAAAATGACAACATTCCCCGATGGCTTGGGAGTCTACAATTTTTTCACAGTTGTCTACTATTGTGAGGATGAAAAAATAGCAATAAAATTTTTTGTCCCGCTTTTGGTTTGTGAGAAATGAATTTTTTATTGGTATTTTTCTGATTTTTTCGAGTTTTAGGGGTCAAAATGACAACTTTCCCCGATGGCTTGGGGGTCCACTATTTTTTCACAATTGTCTACTATAGTGAGGATGAAATAATAACAATAATATTTTTGGTCCCTCTTTTTGTTTGTGAGAAATGAATTTTTAATTGGTATTTTTTGGAGTTTTAGGGGTCAAAATGACAACTTTCCCCGATGGCTTGGGGGTCCACTATTTTTTCACAATTGTCTACTATAGTGAGGATGAAATAATAACAATAAAATTTTTGGTCCCGCTTTTTGTTTGTGAGAAATGAATTTTTTATTGGTATTTATTCGAGTTTTAGGGATGAAAATGACAACATTCCCCGATGGCTTGGGAGTCCACAATTTTTTTACAGTTGTCTACTATTGTGACGATGAAAAAATAGCAATAAAATTTTTTGTCCCGCTTTTGGTTTGTGAGAAATGAATTTTTTATTGGTATTTTTTCGAGTTTTAGGGGTGAAAATGACAACTTTCCCCGATGGCTTGGGGGTCAACAATTTTTGCGCAGTTGTCCACTATTGTGAGGATGAAAAAAAACAATAAAATTTTTTGTCCCGCTTTTGGTTTGTGAGAAATGAATTTTTTATTGGTATTTTTTCGAGTTTTAGGGATGAAAATGACAACATTCCCCGATGGCTTGGGAGTCCACAATTTTTTCACAGTTGTCTACTATTGTGAGGATGAAAAAATAGCAATAAAATTTTTTGTCCCGCTTTTGGTTTGTGAGAAATGAATTTTTTATTGGTATTTTTCTGATTTTTTCGATTTTTAGGGGTCAAAATGACAACTTTCCCCGATGGCTTGGGGGTCCACTATTTTTTCACAATTGTCTACTATAGTGAGGATGAAATAATAACAATAAAATTTTTTGTCCCGCTTTTTGTTTGTGAGAAATGAATTTTTTATTGGTATTTATTCGAGTTTTAGGGATGAAAATGACAACATTCCCCGATGGCTTGGGAGTCCACAATTTTTTTACAGTTGTCTACTATTGTGAGGATGAAAAAATAGCAATAAAATTTTTTGTCCCGCTTTTGGTTTGTGAGAAATGAATTTTTTATTGGTATTTTTCTGATTTTTTCGAGTTTTAGGGATGAAAATGACAACATTCCCCGATGGCTTGGGAGTCTACAATTTTTTCACAGTTGTCTACTATTGTGAGGATGAAAAAATAGCAATAAAATTTTTTGTCCCGCTTTTGGTTTGTGAGAAATGAATTTTTATTGGTATTTTTCTGATTTTTTCGAGTTTTAGGGGTCAAAATGACAACTTTCCCCGATGGCTTGGGGGTCCACTATTTTTTCACAATTGTCTACTATAGTGAGGATGAAATAATAACAATAATATTTTTGGTCCCTCTTTTTGTTTGTGAGAAATGAATTTTTAATTGGTATTTTTTGGAGTTTTAGGGGTCAAAATGACAACTTTCCCCGATGGCTTGGGGGTCCACTATTTTTTCACAATTGTCTACTATAGTGAGGATGAAATAATAACAATAAAATTTTTGGTCCCGCTTTTTGTTTGTGAGAAATGAATTTTTTATTGGTATTTATTCGAGTTTTAGGGATGAAAATGACAACATTCCCCGATGGCTTGGGAGTCCACAATTTTTTTACAGTTGTCTACTATTGTGAGGATGAAAAAATAGCAATAAAATTTTTTGTCCCGCTTTTGGTTTGTGAGAAATGAATTTTTTATTGGTATTTTTCTGATTTTTTCGAGTTTTAGGGGTCAAAATGACAACTTTCCCCGATGGCTTGGGGGTCCACTTTTTTTTCACAATTGTCTACTATAGTGAGGATGAAATAATAACAATAAAATTTTTGGTCCCGCTTTTTGTTTGTGAGAAATTAATTTTTTATTGGTATTTTTTCGAGTTTTAGGGATGAAAATGACAACTTTCCCCGATAGCTTGGGGGTCCACAATTTTTTCACAGTTGACTACTATAGTGAGGATGAAATAATAACAATAAAATTTTTGGTCCCGCTTTTTGTTTGTGAGAAATGAATTTTTTATTGGTATTTTTTCGAGTTTTAGGGATGAAAATGACAACTTTCCCCGATAGCTTGGGGGTCCACAATTTTTTCACAGTTGTCCACTATTGTGAGGATGAAAAAAAACAATAAAATTTTTTGTCCCGCTTTTGGTTTGTGAGAAATGAATTTTTTATTGGTATTTTTTCGAGTTTTAGGGATGAAAATGACAACATTCCCCGATGGCCTGGGGGTCCACAATTTTTTCACAGTTGTCTACTATTGTGAGGATGAAAAAATAGCAATAAAATTTTTGGTCCCGCTTTTGGTTTGTGAGAAATGAATTTTTTATTGGTATTTATTCGAGTTTTAGGGAGGAAAATGACAACATTCCCCGATGGCTTCGGAGTCCACAATTTTTTCACAGTTGTCTACTATTGTGAGGATGAAAAAATAGCAATAAAATTTTTTGTCCCGCTTTTGGTTTGTGAGAAATGAATTTTTTATTGGTATTTTTCAGATTTTTTCGAGTTTTAGGGGTCAAAATGACAACTTTCCCCGATGGCTTGGGGGTCCACTATTTTTTCACAATTGTCCACTATTGTGAGGATGAAAAAAAACAATAACATTTTTGTCCCGCTTTTGGTTTGTGAGAAATAAATTTTTTATTGGTATTTTTCAGATTTTTTCGAGTTTTAGGGGTCAAAATGACAACTTTCCCCGATGGCTTGGGGGTCCACTATTTTTTCACAATTGTCCACTATTGTGATAATGAAAAAAAACAATAACATTTTTTGTCCCGCTTTTGGTTTGTGAGAAATGAATTTTTTATTGGTATTTTTCTGATTTTTTCGAGTTTTAGGGGTCAAAATGACAACTTTCCCCGATGGCTTGGGGGTCCACTTTTTTTTCACAATTGTCTACTATAGTGAGGATGAAATAATAACAATAAAATTCTTGGTCCCGCTTTTTGTTTGTGAGAAATGAATTTTTTATTGGTATTTTTTCGAGTTTTAGGGATGAAAATGACAACTTTCCCCGATAGCTTGGGGGTCCACAATTTTTTCACAGTTGACTACTATTGTGAGGATGAAAAAATAGCAATAAAATTTTTTGTCCCGCTTTTGGTTTGTGAGAAATGAATTTTTTATTGGTATTTTTCAGATTTTTTCGAGTTTTAGGGGTCAAAATGACAACTTTCCCCGATGGCTTGGGGGTCCACTTTTTTTTCACAATTCTCCACTATTGTGAGGATGAAAAAAAACAATAAAATTTTTTGTCCCGCTTTTGGTTTGTGAGAAATGAATTTTTTATTGGTATTTTTTCGAGTTTTAGGGGTGAAATTGACAACTTTCCCCGATTGCTTGGGGGTCCACAATTTTTTCACAGTTGTCTACTATTGTGAGGATGAAAAAATAGCAATAAAATTTTTGGTCCCACTTTTGGTTTGTGAGAAATGAATTTTTTATTGGTATTTATTCGAGTTTTAGGGATGAAAATGACAACATTCCCCGATGGCTTGGGAGTCTACAATTTTTTCACAGTTGTCTACTATTGTGAGGATGAAAAAATAGCAATAAAATTTTTTGTCCCGCTTTTGGTTTGTGAGAAATGAATTTTTTATTGGTATTTTTCTGATTTTTTCGATTTTTAGGGGTCAAAATGACAACTTTCCCCGATGGCTTGGGGGTCCACTATTTTTTCACAATTGTCTACTATAGTGAGGATGAAATAATAACAATAAAATTTTTGGTCCCGCTTTTTGTTTGTGAGAAATGAATTTTTTATTGGTATTTATTCGAGTTTTAGGGATGAAAATGACAACATTCCCCGATGGCTTGGGAGTCCACAATTTTTTTACAGTTGTCTACTATTGTGAGGATGAAAAAATAGCAATAAAATTTTTTGTCCCGCTTTTGGTTTGTGAGAAATGAATTTTTTATTGGTATTTTTCTGATTTTTTCGAGTTTTAGGGATGAAAATGACAACATTCCCCGATGGCTTGGGAGTCTACAATTTTTTCACAGTTGTCTACTATTGTGAGGATGAAAAAATAGCAATAAAATTTTTTGTCCCGCTTTTGGTTTGTAAGAAATGAATTTTTTATTGGTATTTTTCTGATTTTTTCGAGTTTTAGGGGTCAAAATGACAACTTTCCCCGATGGCTTGGGGGTCCACTATTTTTTCACAATTGTCTACTATAGTGAGGATGAAATAATAACAATAATATTTTTGGTCCCTCTTTTTGTTTGTGAGAAATGAATTTTTAATTGGTATTTTTTGGAGTTTTAGGGGTCAAAATGACAACTTTCCCCGATGGCTTGGGGGTCCACTATTTTTTCACAATTGTCTACTATAGTGAGGATGAAATAATAACAATAAAATTTTTGGTCCCGCTTTTTGTTTGTGAGAAATGAATTTTTTATTGGTATTTATTCGAGTTTTAGGGATGAAAATGACAACATTCCCCGATGGCTTGGGAGTCCACAATTTTTTTACAGTTGTCTACTATTGTGACGATGAAAAAATAGCAATAAAATTTTTTGTCCCGCTTTTGGTTTGTGAGAAATGAATTTTTTATTGGTATTTTTTCGAGTTTTAGGGATGAAAATGACAACATTCCCCGATGGCTTGGGAGTCTACAATTTTTTCACAGTTGTCTACTATTGTGAGGATGAAAAAATAGCAATAAAATTTTTTGTCCCGCTTTTGGTTTGTGAGAAATGAATTTTTTATTGGTATTTTTCTGATTTTTTCGATTTTTAGGGGTCAAAATGACAACTTTCCCCGATGGCTTGGGGGTCCACTATTTTTTCACAATTGTCTACTATAGTGAGGATGAAATAATAACAATAAAATTTTTTGTCCCGCTTTTTGTTTGTGAGAAATGAATTTTTTATTGGTATTTATTCGAGTTTTAGGGATGAAAATGACAACATTCCCCGATGGCTTGGGAGTCCACAATTTTTTTACAGTTGTCTACTATTGTGAGGATGAAAAAATAGCAATAAAATTTTTTGTCCCGCTTTTGGTTTGTGAGAAATGAATTTTTTATTGGTATTTTTCTGATTTTTTCGAGTTTTAGGGATGAAAATGACAACATTCCCCGATGGCTTGGGAGTCTACAATTTTTTCACAGTTGTCTACTATTGTGAGGATGAAAAAATAGCAATAAAATTTTTTGTCCCGCTTTTGGTTTGTAAGAAATGAATTTTTTATTGGTATTTTTCTGATTTTTTCGAGTTTTAGGGGTCAAAATGACAACTTTCCCCGATGGCTTGGGGGTCCACTATTTTTTCACAATTGTCTACTATAGTGAGGATGAAATAATAACAATAATATTTTTGGTCCCTCTTTTTGTTTGTGAGAAATGAATTTTTAATTGGTATTTTTTGGAGTTTTAGGGGTCAAAATGACAACTTTCCCCGATGGCTTGGGGGTCCACTATTTTTTCACAATTGTCTACTATAGTGAGGATGAAATAATAACAATAAAATTTTTGGTCCCGCTTTTTGTTTGTGAGAAATGAATTTTTTATTGGTATTTATTCGAGTTTTAGGGATGAAAATGACAACATTCCCCGATGGCTTGGGAGTCCACAATTTTTTTACAGTTGTCTACTATTGTGACGATGAAAAAATAGCAATAAAATTTTTTGTCCCGCTTTTGGTTTGTGAGAAATGAATTTTTTATTGGTATTTTTCTGATTTTTTCGATTTTTAGGGGTCAAAATGACAACTTTCCCCGATGGCTTGGGGGTCCACTATTTTTTCACAATTGTCTACTATAGTGAGGATGAAATAATAACAATAAAATTTTTTGTCCCGCTTTTTGTTTGTGAGAAATGAATTTTTTATTGGTATTTATTCGAGTTTTAGGGATGAAAATGACAACATTCCCCGATGGCTTGGGAGTCCACAATTTTTTTACAGTTGTCTACTATTGTGAGGATGAAAAAATAGCAATAAAATTTTTTGTCCCGCTTTTGGTTTGTGAGAAATGAATTTTTTATTGGTATTTTTCTGATTTTTTCGAGTTTTAGGGATGAAAATGACAACATTCCCCGATGGCTTGGGAGTCTACAATTTTTTCACAGTTGTCTACTATTGTGAGGATGAAAAAATAGCAATAAAATTTTTTGTCCCGCTTTTGGTTTGTAAGAAATGAATTTTTTATTGGTATTTTTCTGATTTTTTCGAGTTTTAGGGGTCAAAATGACAACTTTCCCCGATGGCTTGGGGGTCCACTATTTTTTCACAATTGTCTACTATAGTGAGGATGAAATAATAACAATAATATTTTTGGTCCCTCTTTTTGTTTGTGAGAAATGAATTTTTAATTGGTATTTTTTGGAGTTTTAGGGGTCAAAATGACAACTTTCCCCGATGGCTTGGGGGTCCACTATTTTTTCACAATTGTCTACTATAGTGAGGATGAAATAATAACAATAAAATTTTTGGTCCCGCTTTTTGTTTGTGAGAAATGAATTTTTTATTGGTATTTATTCGAGTTTTAGGGATGAAAATGACAACATTCCCCGATGGCTTGGGAGTCCACAATTTTTTTACAGTTGTCTACTATTGTGACGATGAAAAAATAGCAATAAAATTTTTTGTCCCGCTTTTGGTTTGTGAGAAATGAATTTTTTATTGGTATTTTTCTGATTTTTTCGAGTTTTAGGGGTCAAAATGACAACTTTCCCCGATGGCTTGGGGGTCCACTTTTTTTTCACAATTGTCTACTATAGTGAGGATGAAATAATAACAATAAAATTTTTGGTCCCGCTTTTTGTTTGTGAGAAATTAATTTTTTATTGGTATTTTTTCGAGTTTTAGGGATGAAAATGACAACTTTCCCCGATAGCTTGGGGGTCCACAATTTTTTCACAGTTGACTACTATAGTGAGGATGAAATAATAACAATAAAATTTTTGGTCCCGCTTTTTGTTTGTGAGAAATTAATTTTTTATTGGTATTTTTTCGAGTTTTAGGGATGAAAATGACAACTTTCCCCGATAGCTTGGGGGTCCACAATTTTTTCACAGTTGACTACTATTGTGAGGATGAAAAAATAGCAATAAAATTTTTGGTCCCGCTTTTTGTTTGTGAGAAATGAATTTTTTATTGGTATTTTTTCGATTTTTTCGAGTTTTAGGGGTCAAAATGACAACTTTCCCCGATGGCTTGGGGGTCAACAATTTTTGCGCAGTTGTCCACTATTGTGAGGATGAAAAAAAACAATAAAATTTTTTGTCCCGCTTTTGGTTTGTGAGAAATGAATTTTTTATTGGTATTTTTTCGAGTTTTAGGGATGAAAATGACAACATTCCCCGATGGCCTGGGGGTCCACAATTTTTTCACAGTTGTCTACTATTGTGAGGATGAAAAAATAGCAATAAAATTTTTGGTCCCGCTTTTGGTTTGTGAGAAATGAATTTTTTATTGGTATTTATTCGAGTTTTAGGGAGGAAAATGACAACATTCCCCGATGGCTTCGGAGTCCACAATTTTTTCACAGTTGTCTACTATTGTGAGGATGAAAAAATAGCAATAAAATTTTTTGTCCCGCTTTTGGTTTGTGAGAAATGAATTTTTTGTTGGTATTTTTCAGATTTTTTCGAGTTTTAGGGGTCAAAATGACAACTTTCCCCGATGGCTTGGGGGTCCACTATTTTTTCACAATTGTCCACTATTGTGAGGATGAAAAAAAACAATAACATTTTTGTCCCGCTTTTGGTTTGTGAGAAATAAATTTTTTATTGGTATTTTTCAGATTTTTTCGAGTTTTAGGGGTCAAAATGACAACTTTCCCCGATGGCTTGGGGGTCCACTATTTTTTCACAATTGTCCACTATTGTGATAATGAAAAAAAACAATAACATTTTTTGTCCCGCTTTTGGTTTGTGAGAAATGAATTTTTTATTGGTATTTTTCTGATTTTTTCGAGTTTTAGGGGTCAAAATGACAACTTTCCCCGATGGCTTGGGGGTCCACTTTTTTTCACAATTGTCTACTATAGTGAGGATGAAATAATAACAATAAAATTCTTGGTCCCGCTTTTTGTTTGTGAGAAATGAATTTTTTATTGGTATTTTTTCGAGTTTTAGGGATGAAAATGACAACTTTCCCCGATAGCTTGGGGGTCCACAATTTTTTCACAGTTGACTACTATTGTGAGGATGAAAAAATAGCAATAAAATTTTTTGTCCCGCTTTTGGTTTGTGAGAAATGAATTTTTTATTGGTATTTTTCAGATTTTTTCGAGTTTTAGGGGTCAAAATGACAACTTTCCCCGATGGCTTGGGGGTCCACTTTTTTTTCACAATTCTCCACTATTGTGAGGATGAAAAAAAACAATAAAATTTTTTGTCCCGCTTTTGGTTTGTGAGAAATGAATTTTTTATTGGTATTTTTTCGAGTTTTAGGGGTGAAATTGACAACTTTCCCCGATTGCTTGGGGGTCCACAATTTTTTCACAGTTGTCTACTATTGTGAGGATGAAAAAATAGCAATAAAATTTTTGGTCCCACTTTTGGTTTGTGAGAAATGAATTTTTTATTGGTATTTATTCGAGTTTTAGGGATGAAAATGACAACATTCCCCGATGGCTTGGGAGTCTACAATTTTTTCACAGTTGTCTACTATTGTGAGGATGAAAAAATAGCAATAAAATTTTTTGTCCCGCTTTTGGTTTGTGAGAAATGAATTTTTTATTGGTATTTTTCTGATTTTTTCGATTTTTAGGGGTCAAAATGACAACTTTCCCCGATGGCTTGGGGGTCCACTATTTTTTCACAATTGTCTACTATAGTGAGGATGAAATAATAACAATAAAATTTTTGGTCCCGCTTTTTGTTTGTGAGAAATGAATTTTTTATTGGTATTTATTCGAGTTTTAGGGATGAAAATGACAACATTCCCCGATGGCTTGGGAGTCCACAATTTTTTTACAGTTGTCTACTATTGTGAGGATGAAAAAATAGCAATAAAATTTTTTGTCCCGCTTTTGGTTTGTGAGAAATGAATTTTTTATTGGTATTTTTCTGATTTTTTCGAGTTTTAGGGATGAAAATGACAACATTCCCCGATGGCTTGGGAGTCTACAATTTTTTCACAGTTGTCTACTATTGTGAGGATGAAAAAATAGCAATAAAATTTTTTGTCCCGCTTTTGGTTTGTAAGAAATGAATTTTTTATTGGTATTTTTCTGATTTTTTCGAGTTTTAGGGGTCAAAATGACAACTTTCCCCGATGGCTTGGGGGTCCACTATTTTTTCACAATTGTCTACTATAGTGAGGATGAAATAATAACAATAATATTTTTGGTCCCTCTTTTTGTTTGTGAGAAATGAATTTTTAATTGGTATTTTTTGGAGTTTTAGGGGTCAAAATGACAACTTTCCCCGATGGCTTGGGGGTCCACTATTTTTTCACAATTGTCTACTATAGTGAGGATGAAATAATAACAATAAAATTTTTGGTCCCGCTTTTTGTTTTGTAACGATCGAAAATCGTTCCTATCAAACTTATTAAATGGTCGTTACCGTCAGCTCCCCGAAATTTGAATTACCGCGGGTCATGTAGCGTCTTGCCGCTAGGTGACGCAAGCGAACGGTTTGACTGCAGACGACAAAACCACGTTTTTGTCGTGAGCCGGAAAATAAAGAAAAAGCAGAGCGAAGCGTGCTACCGTCGAATAGACATATATTGTATATACCGCGGTTTAACTTATACTATTGTATCCATTTGAGTATTTTATAAATAAATTCTTTATATTGTGAAATAATTTTAATTGTGTGTGTCATAATTATTACATAGAAATCAGCTGGAGAACTCGTTGGATTACTTATTGCCGATTATTAATCATCTCCGGTAAGTTTGGTCGATTCTCTTTTCATTCTATCCAACTTTAATTGCCTGCATTGTTCACTGCTGCCAAATGGGAAAATTTCCGAGATGTTAAAGGATCATCCTTGTGGACTAAATTGTGCCTCCCGGACGAGTCGGACCCCTCTATTAATTAAATTAACGAAATAACAAACCTCGATGCACGGGTTGTCACATTTTTGGCGCCCAACGTGATTTTTTTTATGCCAAAATTGTGTTATTAACCACAATTTTAGCACCCAACATTTAAATTTCTTTTTTTACTACAATTTCAATAAATAATTCTTGAAATCCTTCTACCGGTAACTTCGATAAAATTAGTGATACTGTACTATAAATTTTTATTAATAATGAAAAATTTTCATCTACTCTCACTATTTTACGTATAAATTACCGAACCACAAGGAGAATTCCTGAAATATCTAAGAGAATTCTAAATAAAATGCTTTTACGCTTAGTTATATACAACTTACAATTATTTTTCTCTCTTTCTACGCACAATCGCTCTCGCTCTCACAACCATTTTTCAATCACAGTTATATTTAACCGTTTATAAAAATAATTGCTTATTCGCTTACACTCAATTATCGTAAAAATAAATTATTTATGCGCTTTACGCTTAATTTTTTGTAAAATAATTTGCTTATTCGCTAATTGAAAAATGAAATGCTTATCGCTTTTGCTAAATTCTTTGTATTAATATATTGCCTGCTTGCTTTTGCTTTATTGATTTGCGAAAAATCGAAATCTGTATAATTGTTATATCTTTGAAAATTATAATTAATGATTTCAATTATCATGGGTGATAACCGCGTCATTTTTTCTTTCCAAAATTTACTTTTTTAAAATACAGTAGTGACAAAGAAACCACTACATAGAGCGTAATCTCTAAGTTCAAAACACAGCTGTGTTTACATTTACAACTCAGCACGGTCTCTTGTCACCAACAGTCTTTCTGATTAAAATTTTAATTTCTCAAATATTATTTCATTACTAAAAATATTTGACCACCAATAAATCGAAATTAAAATTTTTTTTTTTCTTTTCTCTTTCTCTTTTAAAAATAAATTCCCCTTATTATAAAATTCAATGAATTTCAAAATTCGCTAAATAATAAAATTCAGTAAATGACAAAATTCATTGAATAACAAAATTTAATAAATAATAAAATTTAGTACAAAAAAAAAATTATCTAATAAATAATAAAATTTATTAAATAATAAAAATTAATAAATAATAAAATTTACTGAATAATAAACTCAATAAATGATAAAAATTTATTAAATAATTAAATGCAATAATTAATAAAATTTAACTAAATTCAATTAAATTAAATAAACTACAAATTCCATTTTTTTTTCTTTTTTCATAATTTTTTTTCTTTTCTCTCCTTTAAAAAAAAAAAAAAAAAGAAAATAAATCAAAGAGGGAAATAAAAATAATGACAAGAAGAGACGACAAAAAGAAAAAGATTACTGACAGACCTATAACACGCTCTCAAAGTAAATTAACCGAATTAACTACCAACATGATGCGAACACCCCCAGCCCAACAAACCAACCAAGGCCCACCATTACACGAGAATGAACAGGAAAATGCATCATCTTCGGTACCACTAAACGATGCATCCGAAGCAATACAAAGTGCTTCCAACACGGTGCACACTATCCCCACCGAAACGTTACAAGACACTCTTAGCTCGATTCCACATATCTCTAAAAATGGAACAACACCTAAATTAACATTTCAAACACGCCGCGGTAGACCCTCAAAATCAAAGAAAACTCCAACTAATCTCATTCAAATAAAAGAAATTTGCCAACAATTAAAATCTCTCAACGCAAATCAAATTGATCAAAATAACCAATTTAAATTGCAAATGCAACAAACGTTTGAACAACACTTGTTAGAATCAAGGCAACAAATACAAACATTATACAAAGAAAACCGCAGCGAATTTAAATCTATGAGAACAGAAACTTTCCAATTAATTACAAAATTTCGCGAAGAAACAAATACCGCGATAAATGACCTTACACATAAATTTTCAGAATTGCAATCTAAACAAATGCAATCACCCTGGCATGATTCGCGATGGGAATCCATCGATAGGTCGTATCTTACTTCCGGAGGAAGCTACCCGCAACCTACGTCACTACCTCCCACGTTACCCACAACCACGGTAACAACAACATGCGCGACAACAAGCGCAACGTCAAGTGCGAGACCAGCTGTGACAACCAACCCCTCCTTACTTACCTTCGATACCCCTTCTCTTGGAACATCCTTCCCCACTCGCACACTACAATTCAATAATCAGCCAGATTATTTTGGACAAACATCCACGTTGTTTCCACCCCCGGCCACGAGACCCTCGCGGCCACCAATGGTTAACCCCATTGCCCCACCCCAACCAGCACCTAGAAATACAGTGCCCAATTTACATAAAATAATTAAATCATGGGAACTAAAATATCCTGGGAAACTAGATGCTGATGCATTCTTAGACGAATTCGAACGGAAACTAGCCGCATCCGCGATCAATCCCGATGACGCGCTAACTACGTTACCGCAAGCTTTCTCAGAAACCGCGTACACTTGGTTCGCGACATTCCGAACAACCTGGCAAACCTGGGCTGAATTCTCAGCCAAATTCAGAAAAACGTTCGGCGATGCAAACGACGACCAACAAATTAATAATAAAATCCAACGCGCGATCCAACAAGAAAACGAAACCGGAATAGAATTCGTCATTAGAATAAGTGCTCTGTACAATAAATTACAAGAAAAAGTACTAGAGAAAAATCAATTAGATAAAATTTATTCGGCCCTCCACTCGGAATTAATTTTACAATTCGACCGCGAGAGCTTCTCTTCATATGATCAATTAATTGAAAAAATTCGAAAATATGAAGAGAAAATTGCAACTATGCAATTATCGAATAAATTACGAGAAATCGAGTCAAAGAAATCGCACAAGTCACGCGGGAAAAACCAGTTGAACGCGATTGAAACTCAAACGCCACCAACCGATAAAGAACCGCAGACTACCGCAAAACCGGAAATAAAATTGGGAACTGAAACCAAACAAACTAAAAATAATAAAAAGCAAAATAACAAACCGGAAAATAACTCGAATAAACTCGATATCTATAAACAACAAATAAATAGTCTCGAACAAAAATTAAAACTCGAGAATTCAAACACCAAGCAAAAAGCAGATAAAAACAAAGCCACTGCGGCCCCTGTTCGGGCCACACCTTCGCGCCGTCGATCTTCTTCTGATTCTTCTTCTTCCTCCAGCTCTGCTTCGTCGCGAAAGAGGGGAGAGAAACGTAGATCGTCTACCCGCAAAGAAAAAGACCGCGGTGACACGAAACGGAGTGACGATAGTCAACCAAGCAGCCACCGGGGCGGAAAACAAAATGGTAACCGCGGCCGTGGAAACAACTGGCGTGGTTTCGGACGCGGATATAATAACAACTACAATTATTATCCGAACATACCGCAATTTCCGCCTAACTTCTACCCAGCTCCGCAACCGCCTCCGCATCCAGGCTTACAACAGTGGTATGGTTATTTTAACCAAGAACAAAATCAACCTAATTCATCTCAGTCAAAAAACGACCAAGATGCCAGGAGAGAGTAACTCTTCCTGGCAAATCAACAAATTCGAATAACGAGAATTCCGTAAACCGCGTTATAACCGCTTCACCAGAAATCCCAAGCCGCAGTAATACGCCCATAGACTCAACGTGTACTTCTCAAACTGTACCAATGCTTAATAAAGCAAGCACCAGTAGAGACTACACTAGTGACTCTGAAAGCGATTACGACGACGCAGCTTACTCGGATTCTGAAACAGAGTACCCTGACTCTAGCGAAGAGCTTTCCTCCACCGATCGGACGCGATCAGTAGGACCAAGCATATCTTCACTAACGTCATTACCTTTAATAAAACCAGCCATAGGCATATTAGCCGCGGCTGAAAAATTGAAGCGACTAGTACGAAAAGGACCAGCCTCGTCCTCTCCATCTCACTTACGTAATACAATTACGACATTAATAAAAATTGGCGGTAAACAATTTATGGCTCTCCTCGACACGGGAAGTGATCGTACTTTCATGTCCGGAGAAATTTATGACAAACTGGAAGAATTTGCGCGCGTTAAACCAATACTAGATGAGGTAACCCGCACAGGCGTACAACTCGCTCAGCGCGACCACATAGCCACCCCTCGTTATTCCGTAAAATTTGAAACGCAAATAAATGATTGCACAGGAGAACTTTGGTTTACAGTTCTCGATGGGCTTACGACCCCCATTATCCTCGGAATGGACTTCATAACCGCGTGGAAGGTCACTATAGATGCATCCCGCGGCGATTGGTCCATAGAAGGATCAAATGTACAATCCCCCTTAGGCTCGACCGTAAGTAAGCTTAGTCACTTAAACTCAATTCAGTTAATTGAGTTGACGGCTGAACAGCGGAAAACTTTAGATGAATTTATAGAAAGAAAATTGGCTAGCTTCTCCTCTTACACAGGAGTTACAAATTTAACCAAACATGTTATCGAATTAATCGATTCAACACCGTTTAAGTTAAAACCGTACCGCCGCAGTGCGGAAGCTACCAAAATAATTAACGAGCAAATCGATAAGTATTTAGAAAAGAAATTTATAGTAAAAAGCCAAGGCCGTTATTGTAGCCCAGTCGTGTTAACTTATCGAAAAGACGGTAGACCCAGAGTATGTATGGATTACCGAAAATTAAACAAAAATACCAAAAAATCGGCATATCCATTACCGCGGATGGATACAATTCTAGACGCGCTCTCCGAGGCAAATGTTATCAGTACCATCGACCTCACGGATGCATTCCACCACATTCCAATAGATCCAAATTCACGGGAATATACTGCCTTTGTAGTACCCGGACGCGGCCAATTCGAATGGGTACGGATGCCCTTTGGTCTCACTAACGCACCAGCAACTTTTCAGGCCTTAACCGATCGTCTCAAAGAAAAGTTCGTTAAATACGTGCGCGATAATAATCTACCGGAAAGATTTACTGATCAAGTTCATGCGTATCTTGATGATTGGATAATCATCTCGCGAACTTTTGAAGAACACATTATGCTACTAGATATTATATTTACAATATTACAGGAAGCAGGACTTTCTATTAATAGAGAAAAATCTCATTTCGCTAAGTCTACAGTAGAGTACTTAGGATTTCTCTTAGATAAGGATGGCCTAAAACCAAACCCTAAACGAATCGAACCGATTCTTGAACGGTCAACTCCGCGGAATCGGAAAGAATTAAGACAATTCAACGGTTCGGTCAATTGGTACCACCGACACTTGCGAAATATCGCGCGAGTACAGGGACCGCTCAACAAGCTAGCCAGCCCTAAAGTACCATGGAATTGGACCGCGGAACATGAAAAATCTTTCATGGAGGTTAAAGAATCTTTAAGAAATGCTTTAACTCTTGTTGCCCCGCGTCCTGGGCTACCTTATCTTCTCTATACGGATGCGAGTGATACCGGTATCGGTGCAATCTTGACTCAAAAAGATGGAGACCGCGAGTATCTTATTACCTGCCTAAGCAGACCTTTAAGAGGTGCGGAATTAAATTACACCACCACCGAAAAGGAATGCTTGGCAGTTATTTTTGCAATCAGAAAGCTCCGTTGCTACCTTGAAGCCACTGAGTTCACGGTAATAACGGACCATTCAAGTTTGATCTGGTTGCAAGGTGTTAAGGACCCTCGAGGTAGGCTTGCAAGATGGGCCTTAGAGCTATCTGCAAACCAAGTCAAGATTGAACACCGCAAAGGTACTTTAAACGAAGCTCCAGATACGCTCTCTCGTTTATACGAAGATGTACCTGATGAAGCGCCCCTATTACGTTCGAATCACATTCATAACCTATCATGGTATGAAAACATGGTAAAACGCGTACGCGGTAACCCAACACAGTTCGAACGATATCGGCTCGATTCCGAGGATAAATTGTATTATTTTAAGCCTAATCATATTAAAGAATGTATCGGCGATAATAACGCCTGGAAAAAGGTGTTAAAAGAAGACGAGATTATCCCTATAATAAAAGAATATCACGACTCACCACAATCGGCTCACCAAGGTATTAATAAAACCTATCACGCAATACTTAACCTATATTATTGGCCTGGTATGCGTGAAGATGTAAAACGTTATATTAACGAGTGTGAAACTTGTCTCAAATGCAAACCCAAGAATACTCCTCCACAAGGTCTAATGTATCCACGGAAACTGAAAGAACCTTGGGAAAACGTATCTCTAGACATCGTAGGCCCTCTTCCGCGGTCAAAATCCGGTAAGCGATATATATTAGTCTGTGAAGACACTTATACTCGGTTCATAGATTGCTTCCCCTTATCTAAAGCTGATGGACCAAAAATTGTCAGAGCTCTTAACACCCTCGTAAATCGATGGGGAACCCCGAGAATCTTCATTACCGACAATGGAACGGAATTCGTCAACCGTAACATCACGAATTTTATGTATAGAGTCGGTTCCGAACAACGTACCACACCGGTATATCACCCACAAGCGAACCCAGTAGAACGCGTAAACCGCAATCTGAAAATGATGATCGCCAGTCTACTAGGTACCGATCACCGCGAATGGGACGTACTCTTAGAAGAAATCCAGTTTGCATACAACAACACTACACACTCTTCCTTAGGTGTATCACCCGCGTATTTTAACCACCTGCGTGAGTTGAGACGCACTGGTAAACAATCACCTGACGTCACTGACAACGCTACGATTACCGACGAAACCTCGAATGTTTGGCTTGAACGAGCAAAACACATAGACGCACTTCGTACAAAAATAGAGTTGGAAATGACCAAAGCTGATAAGAGACACCGCAAGGTTTATAATAAAAATCGAAAAACCCCGGTAGACTTCGAACTTGGAGATTTCGTATTCTACCCTAATAACGTTTTATCTAATGCTGCGCGTAATTTTAGCTCTAAACTGGCACCCCGTTACAGAGGACCAGCCAAAGTAATAGAAAAGTTGTCACCCTTGGTAGTCGTCATTGGCGATTTGCAAGGCATAAAAATTGGCAAATACCATGTCAATGATCTTAAGCCGGCACGTAAAACTCTTCGGTCGCGAAACATTCTGTAAAATTTTCTTTCAGATTACGGTCATCATGTCGACTCCAACCAGCTCATATGTCAGTAGCATCAATACCACGGAAATACCAATACTGTGCCTAAGCGAGGCTCCAGATTCTTCTCAATTTGGAGATTCATCATGGGACGTCTCTGTAGAGACCTCAGGCTTGGTAGCCATGAAGCGGGAACAGTTTGAAGGTCTACTCACAAACCAACGTACTCTAGCTGAGAAAGTCGCGGAACAGGCCGAAACAATTAAGCTTTTGCGCCAGCAGATCGACACCGATAAGGTCACGCGGAAGCCAAGTAACACACCGAGTGACATCACTGATCTCTACAAACAATTGTTAGACACAATCCACAAAGAGCGAGAAGCCTCTAACTCCTTAGTGACAGCCCAGAATGAGTTGGCCCGTTGCAAAGCTGATAATAAATCTTTGAAGGCTGAACTCGAATCATATGATTATGACTACAATAGTTTAACTAAAGACTACACTGCGTTGGAAAAGCTCCACAAGAAAATTAAAGAGCTCTTCACCGCAAAAATGACGGAAGTATTCCTTGCCCAGGCAGAACTACGGGAACCGAGATTACGCCCGAAAGCATCTGAGGGATGCTTAAATTGCGGTCAATCAGGACACAGTTTTAGGCTTTGTAAGCAACCATACACGGGAAGATACTGCCAGAAATGTGCCATCGAAGGATTTTCCACTGCTGACTGCCCATGGCCCCATTACGCCATGGTCAAATACCAAGTGCCAGAATGTAATCGATGCAAACATTGCTGGAGACCGCGTAACTTACCAGACGCTAACTGCTACGAGTGCCGGAGGCGAATGATTGCATCAAACATCTACTCGCGAAACAAAGCAATCCAGCAGCAAGAGAGACAACCAGTCTCCACAGTCCGTGATAGGCCACAACCATCCACTAATCAAGGTGCTATCCAAAAACAAAATACGCCACCAGCTCCGTCCAAGGAACAGCTTAATCCAAAAACCGCGGATCCAAAACTGTCAGACAAATTGGATATTCCACTTACACCAAAGACGCTTAAGGCTGGGATCTTTGCTGAGAATGTCCCGGAGGAATCTCCAAGGTCAGCGATATCTCCACTAGACTCTGACGATAACAACGCGGAATTCTGGGGAACGCTTTCCGAAGCTATCAACATTGGCATCGAATCAGAAACGGAGTGATAGACATATCACCCTATACCAAATTTTATTTTCTTACTTTTCGTTAACAATTTCCGACAAAACGATCTCGTTAACTTTATTATTATTTTTATTTTCGCGCCGTTGCGCCTATTGATAATTTAGATTTTCTATTATTAAAAACATTATTCCGCGCCGTTGCGCTACAGAATCTTTCTTAGTTACAAGTTAATTGTTACTTCTATCAAAAAAAAATTATTTCTGTTACAAAGAAAAAATAATTATTTAATTTTTTACCTTCGTACTATTCAGTAATTATTAGTTGTACTTAAATAATGTGTTCTTTTCCTCACTATCACTAAATAAATAAATAAAGTGAGATAATTCGTCTCTGTCATTCTTATTGTTCTTTTCTCGGCGTCGTCATGCACACACAATTAAACCCGTCTCATAAAACCCTAATGCGTATGGCAGCTGTGAACGATCTTTCCAATATATTTTTATTACCTTTATTTCGTTAAAAATATTCAATTTATTCTTTTGACTATTAACTTTACCTAACAGGCAAGTAAATGTTGGATGGAGTCGTCGTTCGGGAGAGATGATCGACCGAACACTGGAGCTGCCAGTAACGACAATTCAGAAGGGGGGAGTTGTAACGATCGAAAATCGTTCCTATCAAACTTATTAAATGGTCGTTACCGTCAGCTCCCCGAAATTTGAATTACCGCGGGTCATGTAGCGTCTTGCCGCTAGGTGACGCAAGCGAACGGTTTGACTGCAGACGACAAAACCACGTTTTTGTCGTGAGCCGGAAAATAAAGAAAAAGCAGAGCGAAGCGTGCTACCGTCGAATAGACATATATTGTATATACCGCGGTTTAACTTATACTATTGTATCCATTTGAGTATTTTATAAATAAATTCTTTATATTGTGAAATAATTTTAATTGTGTGTGTCATAATTATTACATAGAAATCAGCTGGAGAACTCGTTGGATTACTTATTGCCGATTATTAATCATCTCCGGTAAGTTTGGTCGATTCTCTTTTCATTCTATCCAACTTTAATTGCCTGCATTGTTCACTGCTGCCAAATGGGAAAATTTCCGAGATGTTAAAGGATCATCCTTGTGGACTAAATTGTGCCTCCCGGACGAGTCGGACCCCTCTATTAATTAAATTAACGAAATAACAAACCTCGATGCACGGGTTGTCACAGTTTGTGAGAAATGAATTTTTTATTGGTATTTATTCGAGTTTTAGGGATGAAAATGACAACATTCCCCGATGGCTTGGGAGTCCACAATTTTTTTACAGTTGTCTACTATTGTGACGATGAAAAAATAGCAATAAAATTTTTTGTCCCGCTTTTGGTTTGTGAGAAATGAATTTTTTATTGGTATTTTTTCGAGTTTTAGGGGTGAAATTGACAACTTTCCCCGATGGCTTGGGGGTCAACAATTTTTGCGCAGTTGTCCACTATTGTGAGGATGAAAAAAAACAATAAAATTTTTTGTCCCGCTTTTGGTTTGTGAGAAATGAATTTTTTATTGGTATTTTTTCGAGTTTTAGGGATGAAAATGACAACTTTCCCCGATAGCTTGGGGGTCCACAATTTTTTCACAGTTGACTACTATTGTGAGGATGAAAAAATAGCAATAAAATTTTTGGTCCCGCTTTTTGTTTGTGAGAAATGAATTTTTTATTGGTATTTTTTCGATTTTTTCGAGTTTTAGGGGTCAAAATGACAACATTCCCCGATGGCTTCGGAGTCCACAATTTTTTCACAGTTGTCTACTATTGTGAGGATGAAAAAATAGCAATAAAATTTTTTGTCCCGCTTTTGGTTTGTGAGAAATGAATTTTTTATTGGTATTTTTCAGATTTTTTCGAGTTTTAGGGGTCAAAATGACAACTTTCCCCGATGGCTTGGGGGTCCACTATTTTTTCACAATTGTCCACTATTGTGAGGATGAAAAAAAACAATAACATTTTTGTCCCGCTTTTGGTTTGTGAGAAATAAATTTTTTATTGGTATTTTTCAGATTTTTTCGAGTTTTAGGGGTCAAAATGACAACTTTCCCCGATGGCTTGGGGGTCCACTATTTTTTCACAATTGTCCACTATTGTGAGGATGAAAAAAAACAATAAAATTTTTTGTCCCGCTTTTGGTTTGTGAGAAATGAATTTTTTATTGGTATTTTTCTGATTTTTTCGAGTTTTAGGGGTCAAAATGACAACTTTCCCCGATGGCTTGGGGGTCCACTTTTTTTCACAATTGTCTACTATAGTGAGGATGAAATAATAACAATAAAATTTTTGGTCCCGCTTTTTGTTTGTGAGAAATGAATTTTTTATTGGTATTTTTTCGAGTTTTAGGGATGAAAATGACAACTTTCCCCGATGGCTTGGGGGTCCACAATTTTTTCACAGTTGTCTACTATTGTGAGGATGAAAAAATAGCAATAAAATTTTTTGTCCCGCTTTTGGTTTGTGAGAAATGAATTTTTTATTGGTATTTTTCAGATTTTTTCGAGTTTTAGGGGTCAAAATGACAACTTTCCCCGATGGCTTGGGGGTCCACTATTTTTTCACAATTGTCCACTATTGTGAGGATGAAAAAAAACAATAAAATTTTTTGTCCCGCTTTTGGTTTGTGAGAAATGAATTTTTTATTGGTATTTTTTCGAGTTTTAGGGGTGAAAATGACAACTTTCCCCGATGGCTTGGGGGTCCACAATTTTTTCACAGTTGTCTACTATTGTGAGGATGAAAAAATAGCAATAAAATTTTTGGTCCCGCTTTTGGTTTGTGAGAAATGAATTTTTTATTGGTATTTTTTCGAGTTTTAGGGATGAAAATGACAACTTTCCCCGATGGCTTGGGGGTCCACAATTTTTTCACAGTTGTCTACTATTGTGAGGATGAAAAAATAGCAATAAAATTTTTTGTCCCGCTTTTGGTTTGTGAGAAATGAATTTTTTATTGGTATTTTTCTGATTTTTTCGAGTTTTAGGGGTCAAAATGACAACTTTCCCCGATGGCTTGGGGGTCCACTATTTTTTCACAATTGTCTACTATAGTGAGGATGAAATAATAACAATAAAATTTTTGGTCCCGCTTTTTGTTTGTGAGAAATGAATTTTTTATTGGTATTTATTTCGAGTTTTAGGGATGAAAATGACAACATTCCCCGATGGCTTGGGGGTCCACAATTTTTTCACAGTTGTCTACTATTGTGAGGATGAAAAAATAGCAATAAAATTTTTTGTCCCGCTTTTGGTTTGTGAGAAATGAATTTTTTATTGGTATTTTTCTGATTTTTTCGAGTTTTAGGGATGAAAATGACAACTTTCCCCGATGGCTTGGGAGTCCACAATTTTTTCACAGTTGTCTACTATTGTGAGGATGAAAAAATAGCAATAAAATTTTTTGTCCCGCTTTTGGTTTGTGAGAAATGAATTTTTTATTGGTATTTTTCTGATTTTTTCGAGTTTTAGGGGTCAAAATGACAACTTTCCCCGATGGCTTGGGGGTCCACTATTTTTTCACAATTGTCTACTATAGTGAGGATGAAATAATAACAATAAAATTTTTGGTCCCGCTTTTTGTTTGTGAGAAATGAATTTTTTATTGGTATTTTTTTCGAGTTTTAGGGGTCAAAATGACAACTTTCCCCGATGGCTTGGGGGTCCACTATTTTTTCACAGTTGTCTACTATTGTGAGGATGAAAAAATAACAATAAAATTTTTGGTCCCGCTTTTTGTTTGTGAGAAATGAATTTTTTATTGGTATTTTTTCGAGTTTTAGGGATGAAAATGACAACTTTCCCCGATGGCTTGGGGGTCCACAATTTTTTCACAGTTGTCTACTATTGTGAGGATGAAAAAATAGCAATAAAATTTTTTGTCCCGCTTTTGGTTTGTGAGAAATGAATTTTTTATTGGTATTTTTTCGAGTTTTAGGGGTCAAAATGACAACTTTCCCCGATGGCTTGGGGGTCCACAATTTTTTCACAGTTGTCTACTATTGTGAGGATGAAAAAATACAATAAAATTTTTGGTCCCGCTTTTTGTTTGTGAGAAATGAATTTTTTATTGGTATTTTTTCGAGTTTTAGGGATGAAAATGACAACTTTCCCCGATGGCTTGGGGGTCCACAATTTTTTCACAGTTGTCTAGTATTGTGAGGATGAAAAAATAGCAATAAAATTTTTGGTCCCGCTTGTGGTTTGTGAGAAATGAATTTTTTATTGGTATTTTTCTGATTTTTTCGAGTTTTAAAGGGTCAAAATGACAACTTTCCCCGATGGCTTGGGGGTCCACTATTTTTTCACAGTTGTCTACTATTGTGAGGATGAAATAATAACAATAAAATTTTTGGTCCCGCTTTTTGTTTGTGAGAAATGAATTTTTTATTGGTATTTTTTCGAGTTTTAGGGATGAAAATGACAACTTTCCCCGATGGCTTGGGGGTCCACAATTTTTTCACAGTTGTCTAGTATTGTGAGGATGAAAAAATAGCAATAAAATTTTTGGTCCCGCTTTTGGTTTGTGAGAAATGAATTTATTATTGGTATTTTTCGATTTTTTCGAGTTTTAGGGGTCAAAATGACAACTTTCCCCGATGGCTTGGGGGTCCACAATTTTTTCACAGTTGTCTACTATTGTGAGGATGAAAAAAAACAATAAAATTTTTGTCCCGCTTTTGGTTTGTGAGAAATGAATTTTTTATTGGTATTTTTCGATTTTTTCGAGTTTTAGGGGTCAAAATGACAACTTTCCCCGATGGCTTGGGGGTCCACAATTTTTTCACAGTTGTCTACTATTGTGAGGATGAAAAAATAGCAATAAAATTTTTTGTCCCGCTTTTGGTTTGTGAGAAATGAATTTTTTATTGGTATTTTTCTGATTTTTTCGAGTTTTAGGGGTCAAAATGACAACTTTCCCCGATGGCTTGGGGGTCCACAATTTTTTCACAGTTGTCTACTATTGTGAGGATGAAAAAAACAATAAAATTTTTGGTCCCGCTTTTGGTTTGTGAGAAATGAATTTTTTATTGGTATTTTTTCGAGTTTTAGGGTGAAAATGACAACTTTCCCCGATGGCTTGGGGGTCCACAATTTTTTCACAGTTGTCTACTATTGTGAGGATGAAAAAATAGCAATAAAATTTTTGGTCCCGCTTTTGGTTTGTGAGAAATGAATTTTTTATTGGTATTTTTTCGAGTTTTAGGGATGAAAATGACAACTTTCCCCGATGGCTTGGGGGTCCACAATTTTTTCACAGTTGTCTACTATTGTGAGGATGAAAAAATAGCAATAAAATTTTTTGTCCCGCTTTTGGTTTGTGAGAAATGAATTTTTTATTGGTATTTTTCTGATTTTTTCGAGTTTTAGGGGTCAAAATGACAACTTTCCCCGATGGCTTGGGGGTCCACTATTTTTTCACAATTGTCTACTATAGTGAGGATGAAATAATAACAATAAAATTTTTGGTCCCGCTTTTTGTTTGTGAGAAATGAATTTTTTATTGGTATTTTTTCGAGTTTTAGGGATGAAAATGACAACTTTCCCCGATGGCTTGGGGGTCCACAATTTTTTCACAGTTGTCTACTATTGTGAGGATGAAAAAATAGCAATAAAATTTTTGGTCCCTCTTTTTGTTTGTGAGAAATGAATTTTTTATTGGTATTTTTCTGATTTTTTCGAGTTTTAGGGATGAAAATGACAACTTTCCCCGATAGCTTGGGGGTCCACAATTTTTTCACAGTTGTCTACTATTGTGAGGATGAAAAAATAGCAATAAAATTTTTTGTCCCGCTTTTGGTTTGTGAGAAATGAATTTTTTATTGGTATTTTTCTGATTTTTTCGAGTTTTAGGGGTCAAAATGACAACTTTCCCCGATGGCTTGGGGGTCCACAATTTTTTCACAGTTGTCTACTATTGTGAGGATGAAATAATAACAATAAAATTTTTGGTCCCGCTTTTTGTTTGTGAGAAATGAATTTTTTATTGGTATTTTTTCGAGTTTTAGGGATGAAAATGACAACTTTCCCCGATGGCTTGGGGGTCCACAATTTTTTCACAGTTGTCTACTATTGTGAGGATGAAAAAATAACAATAAAATTTTTGGTCCCGCTTTTTGTTTGTGAGAAATGAATTTTTTATTGGTATTTTTTCGAGTTTTAGGGATGAAAATGACAACTTTCCCCGATGGCTTGGGGGTCCACAATTTTTTCACAGTTGTCTACTATTGTGAGGATGAAAAAATAGCAATAAAATTTTTGGTCCCGCTTTTTGTTTGTGAGAAATGAATTTTTTATTGGTATTTTTTCGAGTTTTAGGGGTGAAAATGACAACTTTCCCCGATGGCTTGGGGGTCCACAATTTTTTCACAGTTGTCTACTATTGTGAGGATGAAAAAATAGCAATAAAATTTTTGGTCCCGCTTTTTGTTTGTGAGAAATGAATTTTTTATTGGTATTTTTTCGAGTTTTAGGGATGAAAATGACAACTTTCCCCGATGGCTTGGGGGTCCACAATTTTTTCACAGTTGTCTACTATTGTGAGGATGAAAAAATAGCAATAAAATTTTTGGTCCCGCTTTTGGTTTGTGAGAAATGAATTTTTTATTGGTATTTTTCTGATTTTTTCGAGTTTTAGGGGTCAAAATGACAACTTTCCCCGATGGCTTGGGGGTCCACAATTTTTTCACAGTTGTCTACTATTGTGAGGATGAAAAAATAACAATAAAATTTTTGGTCCCGCTTTTTGTTTGTGAGAAATGAATTTTTTATTGGTATTTTTTCGAGTTTTAGGGATGAAAATGACAACTTTCCCCGATGGCTTGGGGGTCCACAATTTTTTCACAGTTGTCTACTATTGTGAGGATGAAAAAATAGCAATAAAATTTTTGGTCCCGCTTTTTGTTTGTGAGAAATGAATTTTTTATTGGTATTTTTCTGATTTTTTCGAGTTTTAAAGGGTCAAAATGACAACTTTCCCCGATGGCTTGGGGGTCCACTATTTTTTCACAGTTGTCTACTATTGTGAGGATGAAAAAAACAATAAAATTTTTGGTCCCGCTTTTTGTTTGTGAGAAATGAATTTTTTATTGGTATTTTTTCGAGTTTTAGGGATGAAAATGACAACTTTCCCCGATGGCTTGGGGGTCCACAATTTTTTCACAGTTGTCTACTATTGTGAGGATGAAAAAATAGCAATAAAATTTTTGGTCCCGCTTTTTGTTTGTGAGAAATGAATTTTTTATTGGTATTTTTTCGAGTTTTAGGGATGAAAATGACAACTTTCCCCGATGGCTTGGGGGTCCACAATTTTTTCACAGTTGTCTAGTATTGTGAGGATGAAAAAATAGCAATAAAATTTTTGGTCCCGCTTTTGGTTTGTGAGAAATGAATTTTTTATTGGTATTTTTCTGATTTTTTCGAGTTTTAGGGGTCAAAATGACAACTTTCCCCGATGGCTTGGGGGTCCACAATTTTTTCACAGTTGTCTACTATTGTGAGGATGAAAAAATAACAATAAAATTTTTGGTCCCGCTTTTGGTTTGTGAGAAATGAATTTTTTATTGGTATTTTTTCGAGTTTTAGGGATGAAAATGACAACTTTCCCCGATGGCTTGGGGGTCCACAATTTTTTCACAGTTGTCTACTATTGTGAGGATGAAAAAATAGCAATAAAATTTTTGGTCCCGCTTTTTGTTTGTGAGAAATGAATTTTTTATTGGTATTTTTTCGAGTTTTAGGGATGAAAATGACAACTTTCCCCGATGGCTTGGGGGTCCACAATTTTTTCACAGTTGTCTACTATTGTGAGGATGAAAAAATAGCAATAAAATTTTTGGTCCCGCTTTTGGTTTGTGAGAAATGAATTTTTTATTGGTATTTTTCGATTTTTTCGAGTTTTAGGGGTCAAAATGACAACTTTCCCCGATGGCTTGGGGGTCCACAATTTTTTCACAGTTGTCTACTATTGTGAGGATGAAAAAATAACAATAAAATTTTTGTCCCGCTTTTGGTTTGTGAGAAATGAATTTTTTATTGGTATTTTTCGATTTTTTCGAGTTTTAGGGATGAAAATGACAACTTTCCCCGATGGCTTGGGGGTCCACAATTTTTTCACAGTTGTCTACTATTGTGAGGATGAAAAAATACAATAAAATTTTTTGTCCCGCTTTTGGTTTGTGAGAAATGAATTTTTTATTGGTATTTTTCTGATTTTTTCGAGTTTTAAGGGGTCAAAATGACAACTTTCCCCGATGGCTTGGGGGTCCACTATTTTTTCACAATTGTCTACTATAGTGAGGATGAAATAATAACAATAAAATTTTTGGTCCCGCTTTTTGTTTGTGAGAAATGAATTTTTTATTGGTATTTTTTCGAGTTTTAGGGATGAAAATGACAACTTTCCCCGATGGCTTGGGGGTCCACAATTTTTTCACAGTTGTCTACTATTGTGAGGATGAAAAAATAGCAATAAAATTTTTGGTCCCGCTTTTTGTTTGTGAGAAATGAATTTTTTATTGGTATTTTTCGATTTTTTCGAGTTTTAGGGGTCAAAATGACAACTTTCCCCGATGGCTTGGGGGTCCACAATTTTTTCACAGTTGTCTACTATTGTGAGGATGAAAAAAACAATAAAATTCTTTGTCCCGCTTTTGGTTTGTGAGAAATGAATTTTTTATTGGTATTTTTTCGAGTTTTAGGGGTGAAAATGACAACTTTCCCCGATGGCTTGGGGGTCCACAATTTTTTCACAGTTGTCTACTATTGTGAGGATGAAAAAATAGCAATAAAATTTTTGGTCCCGCTTTTTGTTTGTGAGAAATGAATTTTTTATTGGTATTTTTTCGAGTTTTTAGTTTTAGGGTCAAAATGACAACTTTCCCCGATGGCTTGGGGTCCACAATTTTTTCACAGTTGTCTACTATTGTGAGGATGAAAAAATAGCAATAAAATTTTTTGTCCCGCTTTTGGTTTGTGAGAAATGAATTTTTTATTGGTATTTTTCTGATTTTTTCGAGTTTTAGGGGTCAAAATGACAACTTTCCCCGATGGCTTGGGGGTCCACTATTTTTTCACAATTGTCTACTATAGTGAGGATGAAATAATAACAATAAAATTTTTGGTCCCGCTTTTTGTTTGTGAGAAATGAATTTTTTATTGGTATTTTTTCGAGTTTTAGGGATGAAAATGACAACTTTCCCCGATGGCTTGGGGGTCCACAATTTTTTCACAGTTGTCTACTATTGTGAGGATGAAAAAATAGCAATAAAATTTTTGGTCCCGCTTTTTGTTTGTGAGAAATGAATTTTTTATTGGTATTTTTCGATTTTTTCGAGTTTTAGGGATGAAAATGACAACTTTCCCCGATGGCTTGGGGGTCCACAATTTTTTCACAGTTGTCTACTATTGTGAGGATGAAAAAATAGCAATAAAATTTTTTGTCCCGCTTTTGGTTTGTGAGAAATGAATTTTTTATTGGTATTTTTCTGATTTTTTCGAGTTTTAGGGGTCAAAATGACAACTTTCCCCGATGGCTTGGGGGTCCACAATTTTTTCACAGTTGTCTACTATTGTGAGGATGAAAAAATAACAATAAAATTTTTGGTCCCGCTTTTTGTTTGTGAGAAATGAATTTTTTATTGGTATTTTTTCGAGTTTTAGGGGTCAAAATGACAACTTTCCCCGATGGCTTGGGGGTCCACAATTTTTTCACAGTTGTCTACTATTGTGAGGATGAAAAATAACAATAAAATTTTTGGTCCCGCTTTTTGTTTGTGAGAAATGAATTTTTTATTGGTATTTATTTCGAGTTTTAGGGATGAAAATGACAACTTTCCCCGATGGCTTGGGGGTCCACAATTTTTTCACAGTTGTCTACTATTGTGAGGATGAAAAAATAGCAATAAAATTTTTTGTCCCGCTTTTGGTTTGTGAGAAATGAATTTTTTATTGGTATTTTTCTGATTTTTTCGAGTTTTAGGGGTCAAAATGACAACTTTCCCCGATGGCTTGGGGGTCCACTATTTTTTCACAGTTGTCTACTATTGTGAGGATGAAAAAATAACAATAAAATTTTTGGTCCCGCTTTTTGTTTGTGAGAAATGAATTTTTTATTGGTATTTTTTCGAGTTTTAGGGATGAAAATGACAACTTTCCCCGATGGCTTGGGGGTCCACAATTTTTTCACAGTTGTCTAGTATTGTGAGGATGAAAAAATAGCAATAAAATTTTTGGTCCCGCTTTTTGTTTGTGAGAAATGAATTTTTTATTGGTATTTTTCGATTTTTTCGAGTTTTAGGGGTCAAAATGACAACTTTCCCCGATGGCTTGGGGGTCCACAATTTTTTCACAGTTGTCTACTATTGTGAGGATGAAAAAATACAATAAAATTTTTGGTCCCGCTTTTTGTTTGTGAGAAATGAATTTTTTATTGGTATTTTTTCGAGTTTTAGGGATGAAAATGACAACTTTCCCCGATGGCTTGGGGGTCCACAATTTTTTCACAGTTGTCTACTATTGTGAGGATGAAAAAATAGCAATAAAATTTTTTGTCCCGCTTTTGGTTTGTGAGAAATGAATTTTTTATTGGTATTTTTCTGATTTTTTCGAGTTTTAAAGGGTCAAAATGACAACTTTCCCCGATGGCTTGGGGGTCCACTATTTTTTCACAGTTGTCTACTATAGTGAGGATGAAATAATAACAATAAAATTTTTGGTCCCGCTTTTTGTTTGTGAGAAATGAATTTTTTATTGGTATTTTTTCGAGTTTTAGGGATGAAAATGACAACTTTCCCCGATGGCTTGGGGGTCCACAATTTTTTCACAGTTGTCTAGTATTGTGAGGATGAAAAAATAGCAATACAATTTTTGGTCCCGCTTTTTGTTTGTGAGAAATGAATTTTTTATTGGTATTTTTTCGAGTTTTTCTAGTTTTAGGGGTCAAAATGACAACTTTCCCCGATGGCTTGGGGGTCCACAATTTTTTCACAGTTGTCTACTATTGTGAGGATGAAAAAAAACAATAAAATTTTTTGTCCCGCTTTTGGTTTGTGAGAAATGAATTTTTTATTGGTATTTTTTCGAGTTTTAGGGATGAAAATGACAACTTTCCCCGATGGCTTGGGGGTCCACAATTTTTTCACAGTTGTCTACTATTGTGAGGATGAAAAAATAGCAATAAAATTTTTGGTCCCGCTTTTTGTTTGTGAGAAATGAATTTTTTATTGGTATTTTTTCGAGTTTTTCAGTTTTAGGGTCAAAATGACAACTTTCCCCGATGGCTTGGGGGTCCACAATTTTTTCACAGTTGTCTACTATTGTGAGGATGAAAAAAACAATAAAATTTTTGTCCCGCTTTTGGTTTGTGAGAAATGAATTTTTTATTGGTATTTTTCTGATTTTTTCGAGTTTTAGGGGTCAAAATGACAACTTTCCCCGATGGCTTGGGGGTCCACTATTTTTTCACAGTTGTCTACTATTGTGAGGATGAAAAAAAAACAATAAAATTTTTGGTCCCGCTTTTTGTTTGTGAGAAATGAATTTTTTATTGGTATTTTTTCGAGTTTTAGGGATGAAAATGACAACTTTCCCCGATGGCTTGGGGGTCCACAATTTTTTCACAGTTGTCTACTATTGTGAGGATGAAAAAATAGCAATAAAATTTTTGGTCCCGCTTTTTGTTTGTGAGAAATGAATTTTTTATTGGTATTTTTTCGATTTTTTCGAGTTTTAGGGGTCAAAATGACAACTTTCCCCGATGGCTTGGGGGTCCACAATTTTTTCACAGTTGTCTACTATTGTGAGGATGAAAAAAAACAATAAAATTTTTTGTCCCGCTTTTGGTTTGTGAGAAATGAATTTTTTATTGGTATTTTTTCGAGTTTTAGGGATGAAAATGACAACTTTCCCCGATGGCTTGGGGGTCCACAATTTTTTCACAGTTGTCTACTATTGTGAGGATGAAAAAATAGCAATAAAATTTTTGGTCCCGCTTTTTGTTTGTGAGAAATGAATTTTTTATTGGTATTTTTCGATTTTTTCGAGTTTTAGGGTCAAAATGACAACTTTCCCCGATGGCTTGGGGGTCCACAATTTTTTCACAGTTGTCTACTATTGTGAGGATGAAAAAATAACAATAAAATTTTTGGTCCCGCTTTTTGTTTGTGAGAAATGAATTTTTTATTGGTATTTTTTCGAGTTTTAGGGATGAAAATGACAACTTTCCCCGATGGCTTGGGGGTCCACAATTTTTTCACAGTTGTCTACTATTGTGAGGATGAAAAAATAGCAATAAAATTTTTGGTCCCGCTTTTGGTTTGTGAGAAATGAATTTTTTATTGGTATTTTTCTGATTTTTTCGAGTTTTAGGGGTCAAAATGACAACTTTCCCCGATGGCTTGGGGGTCCACAATTTTTTCACAGTTGTCTACTATTGTGAGGATGAAAAAAAACAATAAAATTTTTTGTCCCGCTTTTGGTTTGTGAGAAATGAATTTTTTATTGGTATTTTTCTGATTTTTTCGAGTTTTAGGGGTCAAAATGACAACTTTCCCCGATGGCTTGGGGGTCCACAATTTTTTCACAGTTGTCTAGTATTGTGAGGATGAAAATATAGCAATAAAATTTTTGGTCCCGCTTGTGGTTTGTAAGAAATGAATTTTTTATTGGTATTTTTCTGATTTTTTCGAGTTTTAGGGATGAAAATGACAACTTTCCCCGATGGCTTGGGGGTCCACAATTTTTTCACAGTTGTCTACTATTGTGAGGATGAAAAAATAGCAATAAAATTTTTTGTCCCGCTTTTGGTTTGTGAGAAATGAATTTTTTATTGGTATTTTTCTGATTTTTTCGAGTTTTAGGGGTCAAAATGACAACTTTCCCCGATGGCTTGGGGGTCCACAATTTTTTCACAGTTGTCTACTATTGTGAGGATGAAATAATAGCAATAAAATTTTTGGTCCCGCTTTTTGTTTGTGAGAAATGAATTTTTTATTGGTATTTTTTCGAGTTTTAGGGATGAAAATGACAACTTTCCCCGATGGCTTGGGGGTCCACAATTTTTTCACAGTTGTCTACTATTGTGAGGATGAAAAAATAGCAATAAAATTTTTGGTCCCGCTTTTTGTTTGTGAGAAATGAATTTTTTATTGGTATTTTTCGATTTTTTCGAGTTTTAGGGATGAAAATGACAACTTTCCCCGATGGCTTGGGGGTCCACAATTTTTTCACAGTTGTCTACTATTGTGAGGATGAAAAAATAGCAATAAAATTTTTTGTCCCGCTTTTGGTTTGTGAGAAATGAATTTTTTATTGGTATTTTTCAGATTTTTTCGAGTTTTAGGGATGAAAATGACAACATTCCCCGATGGCTTGGGGGTCCACAATTTTTTCACAGTTGTCTACTATTGTGAGGATGAAAAAATAGCAATAAAATTTTTGGTCCCGCTTTTTGTTTGTGAGAAATGAATTTTTTATTGGTATTTTTCGATTTTTCGAGTTTTAGGGGTCAAAATGACAACTTTCCCCGATGGCTTGGGGGTCCACAATTTTTTCACAGTTGTCTACTATTGTGAGGATGAAAAAATACAATAAAATTTTTGTCCCGCTTTTTGTTTGTGAGAAATGAATTTTTTATTGGTATTTATTTCGAGTTTTAGGGATGAAAATGACAACTTTCCCCGATGGCTTGGGGGTCCACAATTTTTTCACAGTTGTCTACTATTGTGAGGATGAAAAAATAACAATAAAATTTTTGGTCCCGCTTTTTGTTTGTGAGAAATGAATTTTTTATTGGTATTTTTTCGAGTTTTAGGGATGAAAATGACAACTTTCCCCGATGGCTTGGGGGTCCACAATTTTTTCACAGTTGTCTACTATTGTGAGGATGAAAAAATAGCAATAAAATTTTTGGTCCCGCTTTTTGTTTGTGAGAAATGAATTTTTTATTGGTATTTTTCGATTTTTTCGAGTTTTAGGGGTCAAAATGACAACTTTCCCCGATGGCTTGGGGGTCCACAATTTTTTCACAGTTGTCTACTATTGTGAGGATGAAAAAAAACAATAAAATTTTTTGTCCCGCTTTTGGTTTGTGAGAAATGAATTTTTTATTGGTATTTTTTCGAGTTTTAGGGATGAAAATGACAACTTTCCCCGATGGCTTGGGGGTCCACAATTTTTTCACAGTTGTCTACTATTGTGAGGATGAAAAAATAGCAATAAAATTTTTGGTCCCGCTTTTTGTTTGTGAGAAATGAATTTTTTATTGGTATTTTTTCGAGTTTTTCGAGTTTTAGGGTCAAAATGACAACTTTCCCCGATGGCTTGGGGGTCCACAATTTTTTCACAGTTGTCTACTATTGTGAGGATGAAAAAAACAATAAAATTTTTTGTCCCGCTTTTGGTTTGTGAGAAATGAATTTTTTATTGGTATTTTTCTGATTTTTTCGAGTTTTAGGGGTCAAAATGACAACTTTCCCCGATGGCTTGGGGGTCCACTATTTTTTCACAATTGTCTACTATAGTGAGGATGAAATAATAACAATAAAATTTTTGGTCCCGCTTTTTGTTTGTGAGAAATGAATTTTTTATTGGTATTTTTTCGAGTTTTAGGGATGAAAATGACAACTTTCCCCGATGGCTTGGGGGTCCACAATTTTTTCACAGTTGTCTACTATTGTGAGGATGAAAAAATAGCAATAAAATTTTTGGTCCCGCTTTTTGTTTGTGAGAAATGAATTTTTTATTGGTATTTTTCGATTTTTTCGAGTTTTAGGGGTCAAAATGACAACTTTCCCCGATGGCTTGGGGGTCCACAATTTTTTCACAGTTGTCTACTATTATGAGGATGAAAAAAAACAATAAAATTTTTTGTCCCGCTTATGGTTTGTGAGAAATGAATTTTTTATTGGTATTTTTTCGAGTTTTAGGGATGAAAATGACAACATTCCCCGATGGCTTGGGGGTCCACAATTTTTTCACAGTTGTCTACTATTGTGAGGATGAAAAAATAGCAATAAAATTTTTGGTCCCGCTTTTTGTTTGTGAGAAATGAATTTTTTATTGGTATTTTTTCGAGTTTTTCTAGTTTTAGGGGTCAAAATGACAACTTTCCCCGATGGCTTGGGGGTCCACAATTTTTTCACAGTTGTCTACTATTGTGAGGATGAAAAAAACAATAAAATTTTTGTCCCGCTTTTGGTTTGTGAGAAATGAATTTTTTATTGGTATTTTTCTGATTTTTTCGAGTTTTAGGGATGAAAATGACAACTTTCCCCGATAGCTTGGGGGTCCACAATTTTTTCACAGTTGTCTACTATTGTGAGGATGAAAAAATAACAATAAAATTTTTGGTCCCGCTTTTGGTTTGTGAGAAATGAATTTTTTATTGGTATTTTTGATTTTTCGAGTTTTAGGGTGAAAATGACAACTTTCCCCGATGGCTTGGGGGTCCACAATTTTTTCACAGTTGTCTACTATTGTGAGGATGAAAAAATAGCAATAAAATTTTTTGTCCCGCTTTTGGTTTGTGAGAAATGAATTTTTTATTGGTATTTTTCTGATTTTTTCGAGTTTTAGGGGTCAAAATGACAACTTTCCCCGATGGCTTGGGGGTCCACAATTTTTTCACAGTTGTCTACTATTGTGAGGATGAAAAAATAGCAATAAAATTTTTGGTCCCGCTTTTTGTTTGTGAGAAATGAATTTTTTATTGGTATTTTTTCGAGTTTTAGGGATGAAAATGACAACTTTCCCCGATGGCTTGGGGGTCCACAATTTTTTCACAGTTGTCTACTATTGTGAGGATGAAAAAATAGCAATAAAATTTTTTGTCCCGCTTTTGGTTTGTGAGAAATGAATTTTTTATTGGTATTTTTCTGATTTTTTCGAGTTTTAAAGGGTCAAAATGACAACTTTCCCCGATGGCTTGGGGGTCCACAATTTTTTCACAGTTGTCTACTATTGTGAGGATGAAAAAATAGCAATAAAATTTTTTGTCCCGCTTTTGGTTTGTGAGAAATGAATTTTTTATTGGTATTTTTCTGATTTTTTCGAGTTTTAGGGGTCAAAATGACAACTTTCCCCGATGGCTTGGGGGTCCACAATTTTTTCACAGTTGTCTACTATTGTGAGGATGAAAAAATAACAATAAAATTTTTGGTCCCGCTTTTTGTTTGTGAGAAATGAATTTTTTATTGGTATTTTATTTCGAGTTTTAGGGATGAAAATGACAACTTTCCCCGATGGCTTGGGGGTCCACAATTTTTTCACAGTTGTCTACTATTGTGAGGATGAAAAAATAGCAATAAAATTTTTGGTCCCGCTTTTTGTTTGTGAGAAATGAATTTTTTATTGGTATTTTTTCGATTTTTTCGAGTTTTAGGGGTCAAAATGACAACTTTCCCCGATGGCTTGGGGGTCAACAATTTTTGCACAGTTGTCCACTATTGTGAGGATGAAAAAAAACAATAAAATTTTTTGTCCCGCTTTTGGTTTGTGAGAAATGAATTTTTTATTGGTATTTTTTCGAGTTTTAGGGATGAAAATGACAACATTCCCCGATGGCCTGGGGGTCCACAATTTTTTCACAGTTGTCTACTATTGTGAGGATGAAAAAATAGGAATAAAATTTTTGGTCCCGCTTTTTGTTTGTGAGAAATGAATTTTTTATTGGTATTTTTTCGAGTTTTTCTAGTTTTACGGGTCAAAATGACAACTTTCCCAGATGGCTTGGGGGTCAACAATTTTTGCACCGTTGTCCACTATTGTGAGGATGAAAAAAACAATAAAATTCTTTGTCCCGCTTTTGGTTTGTGAGAAATGAATTTATTATTGGTATTTTTCTGATTTTTTCGAGTTTTAGGGATGAAAATGAAAACTTTCCCCGATAGCTTGGGGGTCCACAATTTTTTCACAGTTGTCTACTATTGTGAGGATGAAAAAATATCAATAAAATTTTTGGTCCCGCTTTTGGTTTGTTAGAAATGAATTTTTTATTGGTATTTTTTCGAGTTTTAGGGATGAAAATGACAACTTTCCCCGATGGCTTGGGGGTCCACAATTTTTTCACAGTTGTCTACTATTGTGAGGATGAAAAAATAGCAATAAAATTTTTTGTCCCGCTTTTGGTTTGTGAGAAATGAATTTTTTATTGGTATTTTTACGAGTTTTAGGGATGAAAATGACAACATTCCCCGATGGCTTGGGGGTCCACAATTTTTTCACAGTTGTCTACTATTGTGAGGATGAAAAAATAGCAATAAAATTTTTTGTCCCGCTTTTGGTTTGTGAGAAATGAATTTTTTATTGGTATTTTTCAGATTTTTTCGAGTTTTAGGGGTCAAAATGACAACTTTCCCCGATGGCTTGGGGGTCAACAATTTTTGTACAGTTGTCCACTATTGTGAGGATGAAAAAAAACAATAAAATTTTTTGTCCCGCTTTTGGTTTGTGAGAAATAAATTTTTTATTGATATTTTTCTGATTTTTTCGAGTTTTAGGGATGAAAATGACAACATTCCCCGATGGCTTGGGGGTCCACAATTTTTTCACAGTTGTCTACTATTGTGAGGATGAAAAAATAGCAATAAAATTTTTGGTCCCGCTTTTTGTTTGTGAGAAATGAATTTTTTATTGGTATTTTTTCGTGTTTTAGGGGTGAAATTGACAACTTTCCCCGATTGCTTGGGGGTCCACAATTTTTTCACAGTTGTCTACTATAGTGAGGATGAAATAATAACAATAAAATTTTTGGTCCCGCTTTTTGTTTGTGAGAAATGAATTTTTTATTGGTATTTTTTCGAGTTTTAGGGATGAAAATGACAACTTTCCCCGATGGCTTGGGGGTCCACAATTTTTTCACAGTTGTCTACTATTGTGAGGATGAAAAAATAGCAATAAAATTTTTGGTCCCGCTTTTTGTTTGTGAGAAATGAATTTTTTATTGGTATTTTTTCGATTTTTTCGAGTTTTAGGGGTCAAAATGACAACTTTCCCCGATGGCTTGGGGGTCAACAATTTTTGCACAGTTGTCCACTATTGTGAGGATGAAAAAAAACAATAAAATTTTTTGTCCCGCTTTTGGTTTGTGAGAAATGAATTTTTTATTGGTATTTTTTCGAGTTTTAGGGATGAAAATGACAACATTCCCCGATGGCTTGGGGGTCCACAATTTTTTCACAGTTGTCTACTATTGTGAGGATGAAAAAATAGCAATAAAATTTTTGGTCCCGCTTTTTGTTTGTGAGAAATGAATTTTTTATTGGTATTTTTTCGAGTTTTTCTAGTTTTAGGGGTCAAAATGACAACTTTCCCAGATGGCTTCGGAGTCCACAATTTTTTCACAGTTGTCTACTATTGTGAGGATGAAAAAAACAATAAAATTTTTGTCCCGCTTTTGGTTTGTGAGAAATGAATTTATTATTGGTATTTTTCTGATTTTTTCGAGTTTTAGGGATGAAAATGAAAACTTTCCCCGATAGCTTGGGGGTCCACAATTTTTTCACAGTTGTCTACTATTGTGAGGATGAAAAAATAGCAATAAAATTTTTGGTCCCGCTTTTGGTTTGTGAGAAATGAATTTTTTATTGGTATTTTTTCGAGTTTTAGGGATGAAAATGACAACTTTCCCCGATGGCTTGGGGGTCCACAATTTTTTCACAGTTGTCTACTATTGTGAGGATGAAAAAATAGCAATAAAATTTTTTGTCCCGCTTTTGGTTTGTGAGAAATGAATTTTTTATTGGTATTTTTTCGAGTTTTAGGGATGAAAATGACAACTTTCCCCGATGGCTTGGGGGTCCACAATTTTTTCACAGTTGTCTACTATTGTGAGGATGAAAAAATAGCAATAAAATTTTTTGTCCCGCTTTTGGTTTGTGAGAAATGAATTTTTTATTGGTATTTTTCGATTTTTTCGAGTTTTAGGGGTCAAAATGACAACTTTCCCCGATGGCTTGGGGGTCCACAATTTTTTCACAGTTGTCTACTATTGTGAGGATGAAAAAAAACAATAAAATTTTTTGTCCCGCTTTTGGTTTGTGAGAAATGAATTTTTTATTGGTATTTTTCTGATTTTTTCGAGTTTTAGGGATGAAAATGACAACTTTCCCCGATGGCTTGGGGGTCCACAATTTTTTCACAGTTGTCTACTATTGTGAGGATGAAAAAATAGCAATAAAATTTTTGGTCCCGCTTTTTGTTTGTGAGAAATGAATTTTTTATTGGTATTTTTTCGAGTTTTAGGGGTGAAAATGACAACTTTCCCCGATGGCTTGGGGGTCAACAATTTTTTGACAGTTGTCTACTATTGTGAGGATGAAAAAATAGGAATAAAATTTTTGGTCCCGCTTTTTGTTTGTGAGAAATGAATTTTTTATTGGTATTTTTTCGAGTTTTAGGGATGAAAATGACAACTTTCCCCGATGGCTTGGGGGTCCACAATTTTTTCACAGTTGTCTACTATTGTGAGGATGAAAAAATAGCAATAAAATTTTTGGTCCCGCTTTTGGTTTGTGAGAAATGAATTTTTTATTGGTATTTTTTCGAGTTTTTCTAGTTTTAGGGGTCAAAATGACAACTTTCCCCGATGGCTTGGGGGTCCACAATTTTTTCACAGTTGTCTACTATTGTGAGGATGAAAAAATAGCAATAAAATTTTTGGTCCCGCTTTTTGTTTGTGAGAAATGAATTTTTTATTGGTATTTTTTCGAGTTTTAGGGATGAAAATGACAACTTTCCCCGATGGCTTGGGGGTCCACAATTTTTTCACAGTTGTCTACTATTGTGAGGATGAAAAAATAGCAATAAAATTTTTGGTCCCGCTTTTTGTTTGTGAGAAATGAATTTTTTATTGGTATTTTTTCGAGTTTTAGGGATGAAAATGACAACTTTCCCCGATGGCTTGGGGGTCCACAATTTTTTCACAGTTGTCTACTATTGTGAGGATGAAAAAATAGCAATAAAATTTTTGGTCCCGCTTTTTGTTTGTGAGAAATGAATTTTTTATTGGTATTTTTTCGAGTTTTAGGGGTGAAAATGACAACTTTCCCCGATGGCTTGGGGGTCCACAATTTTTTTACAGTTGTCTACTATTGTGAGGATGAAAAAATAGCAATAAAATTTTTGGTCCCGCTTTTTGTTTGTGAGAAATGAATTTTTTATTGGTATTTTTTCGATTTTTTCTAGTTTTAGGGTCAAAATGACAACTTTCCCCGATGGCTTGGGGGTCCACAATTTTTTCACAGTTGTCTACTATTGTGAGGATGAAAAAAACAATAAAATTTTTGTCCCGCTTTTGGTTTGTGAGAAATGAATTTTTTATTGGTATTTTTCTGATTTTTTCGAGTTTTAGGGGTCAAAATGACAACTTTCCCCGATGGCTTGGGGGTCCACAATTTTTTCACAGTTGTCTACTATTGTGAGGATGAAATAATAACAATAAAATTTTTGGTCCCGCTTTTTGTTTGTGAGAAATGAATTTTTTATTGGTATTTTTTCGAGTTTTAGGGATGAAAATGACAACTTTCCCCGATGGCTTGGGGGTCCACAATTTTTTCACAGTTGTCTACTATTGTGAGGATGAAAAAATAGCAATAAAATTTTTGGTCCCGCTTTTTGTTTGTGAGAAATGAATTTTTTATTGGTATTTTTTCGATTTTTTCGAGTTTTAGGGGTCAAAATGACAACTTTCCCCGATGGCTTGGGGGTCCACAATTTTTTCACAGTTGTCTACTATTGTGAGGATGAAAAAAAACAATAAAATTTTTGGTCCCGCTTTTGGTTTGTGAGAAATGAATTTTTTATTGGTATTTTTTCGAGTTTTAGGGATGAAAATGACAACTTTCCCCGATGGCTTGGGGGTCCACAATTTTTTCACAGTTGTCTACTATTGTGAGGATGAAAAAATAGCAATAAAATTTTTGGTCCCGCTTTTTGTTTGTGAGAAATGAATTTTTTATTGGTATTTTTCGATTTTTTCGAGTTTTAGGGGTCAAAATGACAACTTTCCCCGATGGCTTGGGGGTCCACAATTTTTTCACAGTTGTCTACTATTGTGAGGATGAAAAAATAACAATAAAATTTTTGGTCCCGCTTTTTGTTTGTGAGAAATGAATTTTTTATTGGTATTTTTTCGAGTTTTAGGGATGAAAATGACAACTTTCCCCGATGGCTTGGGGGTCCACAATTTTTTCACAGTTGTCTAGTATTGTGAGGATGAAAAAATAGCAATAAAATTTTTGGTCCCGCTTTTGGTTTGTGAGAAATGAATTTTTTATTGGTATTTTTCGATTTTTTCGAGTTTTAGGGTCAAAATGACAACTTTCCCCGATGGCTTGGGGGTCCACAATTTTTTCACAGTTGTCTACTATTGTGAGGATGAAAAAAACAATAAAATTTTTGGTCCCGCTTTTGGTTTGTGAGAAATGAATTTTTTATTGGTATTTTTCTGATTTTTTCGAGTTTTAGGGGTCAAAATGACAACTTTCCCCGATGGCTTGGGGGTCCACAATTTTTTCACAGTTGTCTACTATTGTGAGGATGAAAAAATAACAATAAAATTTTTGGTCCCGCTTTTTGTTTGTGAGAAATGAATTTTTTATTGGTATTTTTTCGAGTTTTAGGGATGAAAATGACAACTTTCCCCGATGGCTTGGGGGTCCACAATTTTTTCACAGTTGTCTAGTATTGTGAGGATGAAAAAATAGCAATAAAATTTTTGGTCCCGCTTTTGGTTTGTGAGAAATGAATTTTTTATTGGTATTTTTCTGATTTTTTCGAGTTTTAGGGGTCAAAATGACAACTTTCCCCGATGGCTTGGGGGTCCACAATTTTTTCACAGTTGTCTACTATTGTGAGGATGAAAAAAACAATAAAATTTTTGGTCCCGCTTTTGGTTTGTGAGAAATGAATTTTTTATTGGTATTTTTCGATTTTTTCGAGTTTTAGGGGTCAAAATGACAACTTTCCCCGATGGCTTGGGGGTCCACAATTTTTTCACAGTTGTCTACTATTGTGAGGATGAAAAAATAGCAATAAAATTTTTGGTCCCGCTTTTTGTTTGTGAGAAATGAATTTATTATTGGTATTTTTCTGATTTTTTCGAGTTTTAGGGATGAAAATGACAACTTTCCCCGATGGCTTGGGGGTCCACAATTTTTTCACAGTTGTCTACTATTGTGAGGATGAAAAAATAGCAATAAAATTTTTGGTCCCGCTTTTGGTTTGTGAGAAATGAATTTTTTATTGGTATTTTTCTGATTTTTTCGAGTTTTAGGGGTCAAAATGACAACTTTCCCCGATGGCTTGGGGGTCAACAATTTTTTCACAGTTGTCTACTATTGTGAGGATGAAAAATAACAATAAAATTTTTGGTCCCGCTTTTTGTTTGTGAGAAATGAATTTTTTATTGGTATTTTTTCGAGTTTTAGGGATGAAAATGACAACTTTCCCCGATGGCTTGGGGGTCCACAATTTTTTCACAGTTGTCTACTATTGTGAGGATGAAAAAATAGCAATAAAATTTTTGGTCCCGCTTTTTGTTTGTGAGAAATGAATTTTTTATTGGTATTTTTGATTTTTTCGAGTTTTAGGGATCAAAATGACAACTTTCCCCGATGGCTTGGGGGTCCACAATTTTTTCACAGTTGTCTACTATTGTGAGGATGAAAAAATAGCAATAAAATTTTTGGTCCCGCTTTTTGTTTGTGAGAAATGAATTTTTTATTGGTATTTTTTCGAGTTTTAAAGGGTCAAAATGACAACTTTCCCCGATGGCTTGGGGGTCCACTATTTTTTCACAGTTGTCTACTATTGTGAGGATGAAAAAATAACAATAAAATTTTTGGTCCCGCTTTTTGTTTGTGAGAAATGAATTTTTTATTGGTATTTTTGATTTTTCGAGTTTTAGGGGTCAAAATGACAACTTTCCCCGATGGCTTGGGGGTCCACAATTTTTTCACAGTTGTCTACTATTGTGAGGATGAAAAAATAACAATAAAATTTTTGGTCCCGCTTTTTGTTTGTGAGAAATGAATTTTTTATTGGTATTTTTTCGAGTTTTAGGGATGAAAATGACAACTTTCCCCGATGGCTTGGGGGTCCACAATTTTTTCACAGTTGTCTACTATTGTGAGGATGAAAAAATAGCAATAAAATTTTTGGTCCCGCTTTTTGTTTGTGAGAAATGAATTTTTTATTGGTATTTTTCGATTTTTTCGAGTTTTAGGGGTCAAAATGACAACTTTCCCCGATGGCTTGGGGGTCCACAATTTTTTCACAGTTGTCTACTATTGTGAGGATGAAAAAATAACAATAAAATTTTTGGTCCCGCTTTTGGTTTGTGAGAAATGAATTTTTTATTGGTATTTTTTCGAGTTTTAGGGATGAAAATGACAACTTTCCCCGATGGCTTGGGGGTCCACAATTTTTTCACAGTTGTCTAGTATTGTGAGGATGAAAAAATAGCAATACAATTTTTGGTCCCGCTTTTTGTTTGTGAGAAATGAATTTTTTATTGGTATTTTTTCGAGTTTTTCTAGTTTTAGGGGTCAAAATGACAACTTTCCCCGATGGCTTGGGGGTCTACAATTTTTTCACAGTTGTCTACTATTGTGAGGATGAAAAAATAGCAATAAAATTTTTGTCCCGCTTTTGGTTTGTGAGAAATGAATTTTTTATTGGTATTTTTCTGATTTTTTCGAGTTTTAGGGGTCAAAATGACAACTTTCCCCGATGGCTTGGGGGTCCACAATTTTTTCACAGTTGTCTACTATTGTGAGGATGAAAAAATAACAATAAAATTTTTGGTCCCGCTTTTTGTTTGTGAGAAATGAATTTTTTATTGGTATTTTTTCGAGTTTTAGGGATGAAAATGACAACTTTCCCCGATGGCTTGGGGGTCCACAATTTTTTCACAGTTGTCTACTATTGTGAGGATGAAAAAATAGCAATAAAATTTTTGGTCCCGCTTTTTGTTTGTGAGAAATGAATTTTTTATTGGTATTTTTCGATTTTTTCGAGTTTTAGGGGTCAAAATGACAACTTTCCCCGATGGCTTGGGGGTCCACAATTTTTTCACAGTTGTCTACTATTGTGAGGATGAAAAAATAACAATAAAATTTTTGGTCCCGCTTTTGGTTTGTGAGAAATGAATTTTTTATTGGTATTTTTCTGATTTTTTCGAGTTTTAGGGGTCAAAATGACAACTTTCCCCGATGGCTTGGGGGTCCACAATTTTTTCACAGTTGTCTACTATTGTGAGGATGAAAAAATAGCAATAAAATTTTTGGTCCCGCTTTTTGTTTGTGAGAAATGAATTTTTTATTGGTATTTTTCCGATTTTTTCGAGTTTTAGGGATGAAAATGACAACTTTCCCCGATGGCTTGGGGGTCCACAATTTTTTCACAGTTGTCTACTATTGTGAGGATGAAAAAATAGCAATAAAATTTTTGGTCCCGCTTTTTGTTTGTGAGAAATGAATTTATTATTGGTATTTTTCTGATTTTTTCGAGTTTTAGGGGTCAAAATGACAACTTTCCCCGATGGCTTGGGGGTCCACAATTTTTTCACAGTTGTCTACTATTGTGAGGATGAAAAAATAGCAATAAAATTTTTGGTCCCGCTTTTTGTTTGTGAGAAATGAATTTTTTATTGGTATTTTTTCGAGTTTTAGGGATGAAAATGACAACTTTCCCCGATGGCTTGGGGGTCCACAATTTTTTCACAGTTGTCTACTATTGTGAGGATGAAAAAATAGCAATAAAATTTTTGGTCCCGCTTTTTGTTTGTGAGAAATGAATTTTTTATTGGTATTTTTCGATTTTTTCGAGTTTTAGGGTCAAAATGACAACTTTCCCCGATGGCTTGGGGGTCCACAATTTTTTCACAGTTGTCTACTATTGTGAGGATGAAAAAATAACAATAAAATTTTTGGTCCCGCTTTTTGTTTGTGAGAAATGAATTTTTTATTGGTATTTTTTCGAGTTTTAGGGATGAAAATGACAACTTTCCCCGATGGCTTGGGGGTCCACAATTTTTTCACAGTTGTCTACTATTGTGAGGATGAAAAAATAGCAATAAAATTTTTGGTCCCGCTTTTTGTTTGTGAGAAATGAATTTTTTATTGGTATTTTTCGATTTTTCGAGTTTTAGGGTCAAAATGACAACTTTCCCCGATGGCTTGGGGGTCCACAATTTTTTCACAGTTGTCTACTATTGTGAGGATGAAAAAATAGCAATAAAATTTTTGGTCCCGCTTTTTGTTTGTGAGAAATGAATTTTTTATTGGTATTTTTTCGAGTTTTAGGGATGAAAATGACAACTTTCCCCGATGGCTTGGGGGTCCACAATTTTTTCACAGTTGTCTACTATTGTGAGGATGAAAAAATAGCAATAAAATTTTTGGTCCCGCTTTTTGTTTGTGAGAAATGAATTTTTTATTGGTATTTTTCGATTTTTTCGAGTTTTAGGGTCAAAATGACAACTTTCCCCGATGGCTTGGGGGTCCACAATTTTTTCACAGTTGTCTACTATTGTGAGGATGAAAAAATACAATAAAATTTTTGTCCCGCTTTTGGTTTGTGAGAAATGAATTTTTTATTGGTATTTTTCTGATTTTTTCGAGTTTTAGGGGTCAAAATGACAACTTTCCCCGATGGCTTGGGGGTCCACAATTTTTTCACAGTTGTCTACTATTGTGAGGATGAAAAAATAACAATAAAATTTTTGGTCCCGCTTTTTGTTTGTGAGAAATGAATTTTTTATTGGTATTTTTTCGAGTTTTAGGGATGAAAATGACAACTTTCCCCGATGGCTTGGGGGTCCACAATTTTTTCACAGTTGTCTAGTATTGTGAGGATGAAAAAATAGCAATACAATTTTTGGTCCCGCTTTTTGTTTGTGAGAAATGAATTTTTTATTGGTATTTTTCGATTTTTTCGAGTTTTAGGGGTCAAAATGACAACTTTCCCCGATGGCTTGGGGGTCCACAATTTTTTCACAGTTGTCTACTATTGTGAGGATGAAAAAATAACAATAAAATTTTTGGTCCCGCTTTTGGTTTGTGAGAAATGAATTTTTTATTGGTATTTTTTCGAGTTTTAGGGATGAAAATGACAACTTTCCCCGATGGCTTGGGGGTCCACAATTTTTTCACAGTTGTCTACTATTGTGAGGATGAAAAAATAGCAATAAAATTTTTGGTCCCGCTTTTTGTTTGTGAGAAATGAATTTTTTATTGGTATTTTTTCGATTTTTTAGTTTTAGGGTCAAAATGACAACTTTCCCCGATGGCTTGGGGGTCCACAATTTTTTCACAGTTGTCTACTATTGTGAGGATGAAAAAATAGCAATAAAATTTTTGGTCCCGCTTTTTGTTTGTGAGAAATGAATTTTTTATTGGTATTTTTCGATTTTTTCGAGTTTTAGGGATGAAAATGACAACTTTCCCCGATGGCTTGGGGGTCCACAATTTTTTCACAGTTGTCTACTATTGTGAGGATGAAAAAATAGCAATAAAATTTTTGGTCCCGCTTTTGGTTTGTGAGAAATGAATTTTTTATTGGTATTTTTCGATTTTTTCGAGTTTTAGGGTCAAAATGACAACTTTCCCCGATGGCTTGGGGGTCCACAATTTTTTCACAGTTGTCTACTATTGTGAGGATGAAAAAATAGCAATAAAATTTTTTGTCCCGCTTTTGGTTTGTGAGAAATGAATTTTTTATTGGTATTTTTTGATTTTTTCGAGTTTTAGGGTCAAAATGACAACTTTCCCCGATGGCTTGGGGGTCCACAATTTTTTCACAGTTGTCTACTATTGTGAGGATGAAAAAATAGCAATAAAATTTTTGGTCCCGCTTTTTGTTTGTGAGAAATGAATTTTTTATTGGTATTTTTTCGAGTTTTAGGGGTGAAAATGACAACTTTCCCCGATGGCTTGGGGGTCCACAATTTTTTCACAGTTGTCTACTATTGTGAGGATGAAAAAATAGCAATAAAATTTTTGGTCCCGCTTTTTGTTTGTGAGAAATGAATTTTTTATTGGTATTTTTCGATTTTTCGAGTTTTAGGGTCAAAATGACAACTTTCCCCGATGGCTTGGGGGTCCACAATTTTTTCACAGTTGTCTAGTATTGTGAGGATGAAAAAATAGCAATAAAATTTTTGGTCCCGCTTTTGGTTTGTGAGAAATGAATTTTTTATTGGTATTTTTCTGATTTTTTCGAGTTTTAGGGGTCAAAATGACAACTTTCCCCGATGGCTTGGGGGTCCACAATTTTTTCACAGTTGTCTACTATTGTGAGGATGAAAAAATAGCAATAAAATTTTTGGTCCCGCTTTTTGTTTGTGAGAAATGAATTTTTTATTGGTATTTTTTCGAGTTTTAGGGATGAAAATGACAACTTTCCCCGATGGCTTGGGGGTCCACAATTTTTTCACAGTTGTCTACTATTGTGAGGATGAAAAAATAGCAATAAAATTTTTGGTCCCGCTTTTTGTTTGTGAGAAATGAATTTTTTATTGGTATTTTTCTGATTTTTTCGAGTTTTAGGGGTCAAAATGACAACTTTCCCCGATGGCTTGGGGGTCAACAATTTTTTCACAGTTGTCTACTATTGTGAGGATGAAAAAAACAATAAAATTCTTTGTCCCGCTTTTGGTTTGTGAGAAATGAATTTTTTATTGGTATTTTTTCGAGTTTTAGGGATGAAAATGACAACTTTCCCCGATGGCTTGGGGGTCCACAATTTTTTCACAGTTGTCTACTATTGTGAGGATGAAAAAATAGCAATAAAATTTTTGGTCCCGCTTTTTGTTTGTGAGAAATGAATTTTTTATTGGTATTTTTTCGAGTTTTAGGGGTCAAAATGACAACTTTCCCCGATGGCTTGGGGGTCCACAATTTTTTCACAGTTGTCTACTATTGTGAGGATGAAAAAATAACAATAAAATTTTTGGTCCCGCTTTTTGTTTGTGAGAAATGAATTTTTTATTGGTATTTTTTCGAGTTTTAGGGATGAAAATGACAACTTTCCCCGATGGCTTGGGGGTCCACAATTTTTTCACAGTTGTCTACTATTGTGAGGATGAAAAAATAGCAATAAAATTTTTGGTCCCGCTTTTTGTTTGTGAGAAATGAATTTTTTATTGGTATTTTTTCGATTTTTTCGAGTTTTAGGGTCAAAATGACAACTTTCCCCGATGGCTTGGGGGTCCACAATTTTTTCACAGTTGTCTACTATTGTGAGGATGAAAAAAAACAATAAAATTTTTGGTCCCGCTTTTTGTTTGTGAGAAATGAATTTTTTATTGGTATTTTTTCGAGTTTTAGGGATGAAAATGACAACTTTCCCCGATGGCTTGGGGGTCCACAATTTTTTCACAGTTGTCTAGTATTGTGAGGATGAAAAAATAGCAATACAATTTTTGGTCCCGCTTTTTGTTTGTGAGAAATGAATTTTTTATTGGTATTTTTTCGAGTTTTTCTAGTTTTAGGGGTCAAAATGACAACTTTCCCCGATGGCTTGGGGGTCCACAATTTTTGCACAGTTGTCTACTATTGTGAGGATGAAAAAAACAATAAAATTTTTGTCCCGCTTTTGGTTTGTGAGAAATGAATTTTTTATTGGTATTTTTCTGATTTTTTCGAGTTTTAGGGATGAAAATGACAACTTTCCCCGATGGCTTGGGGGTCCACAATTTTTTCACAGTTGTCTACTATTGTGAGGATGAAAAAATAGCAATAAAATTTTTGGTCCCGCTTTTGGTTTGTGAGAAATGAATTTTTTATTGGTATTTTTTCGAGTTTTAGGGATGAAAATGACAACTTTCCCCGATGGCTTGGGGGTCCACAATTTTTTCACAGTTGTCTACTATTGTGAGGATGAAAAAATAGCAATAAAATTTTTTGTCCCGCTTTTGGTTTGTGAGAAATGAATTTTTTATTGGTATTTTTTCGAGTTTTAGGGATGAAAATGACAACATTCCCCGATGGCTTGGGGGTCCACAATTTTTTCACAGTTGTCTACTATTGTGAGGATGAAAAAATAGCAATAAAATTTTTTGTCCCGCTTTTGGTTTGTGAGAAATGAATTTTTTATTGGTATTTTTCTGATTTTTTCGAGTTTTAGGGGTCAAAATGACAACTTTCCCCGATGGCTTGGGGGTCCACAATTTTTTCACAGTTGTCTACTATTGTGAGGATGAAAAAAACAATAAAATTTTTTGTCCCGCTTTTGGTTTGTGAGAAATGAATTTTTTATTGATATTTTTCTGATTTTTTCGAGTTTTAGGGATGAAAATGACAACATTCCCCGATGGCTTGGGGGTCCACAATTTTTTCACAGTTGTCTACTATTGTGAGGATGAAAAAATAGCAATAAAATTTATGGTCCCGCTTTTTGTTTGTGAGAAATGAATTTTTTATTGGTATTTTTTCGAGTTTTAGGGGTGAAAATGACAACTTTCCCCGATGGCTTGGGGGTCCACAATTTTTTCACAGTTGTCTACTATTGTGAGGATGAAATAATAACAATAAAATTTTTGGTCCCGCTTTTTGTTTGTGAGAAATGAATTTTTTATTGGTATTTTTTCGAGTTTTAGGGATGAAAATGACAACATTCCCCGATGGCTTGGGGGTCCACAATTTTTTCACAGTTGTCTACTATTGTGAGGATGAAAAAATAGCAATAAAATTTTTGGTCCCGCTTTTTGTTTGTGAGAAATGAATTTTTTATTGGTATTTTTTCGATTTTTTCGAGTTTTAGGGGTCAAAATGACAACTTTCCCCGATGGCTTGGGGGTCCACAATTTTTTCACAGTTGTCTACTATTGTGAGGATGAAAAAATATCAATAAAATTTTTTGTCCCGCTTTTGGTTTGTGAGAAATGAATTTTTTATTGGTATTTTTTCGAGTTTTAGGGATGAAAATGACAACATTCCCCGATGGCTTGGGGGTCCACAATTTTTTCACAGTTGTCTACTATTGTGAGGATGAAAAAATAGCAATAAAATTTTTGGTCCCGCTTTTTGTTTGTGAGAAATGAATTTTTTATTGGTATTTTTTCGAGTTTTTCTAGTTTTAGGGGTCAAAATGACAACTTTCCCCGATGGCTTGGGGGTCCACAATTTTTTCACAGTTGTCTACTATTGTGAGGATGAAAAAAACAATAAAATTTTTGTCCCGCTTTTGGTTTGTGAGAAATGAATTTTTTATTGGTATTTTTCTGATTTTTTCGAGTTTTAGGGATGAAAATGACAACTTTCCCCGATGGCTTGGGGGTCCACAATTTTTTCACAGTTGTCTACTATTGTGAGGATGAAAAAATAGCAATAAAATTTTTGGTCCCGCTTTTGGTTTGTGAGAAATGAATTTTTTATTGGTATTTTTTCGAGTTTTAGGGATGAAAATGACAACTTTCCCCGATGGCTTGGGGGTCCACAATTTTTTCACAGTTGTCTACTATTGTGAGGATGAAAAAATAGCAATAAAATTTTTGTCCCGCTTTTGGTTTGTGAGAAATGAATTTTTTATTGGTATTTTTTCGAGTTTTAGGGATGAAAATGACAACATTCCCCGATGGCTTGGGGGTCCACAATTTTTTCACAGTTGTCTACTATTGTGAGGATGAAAAAATAGCAATAAAATTTTTTGTCCCGCTTTTGGTTTGTGAGAAATGAATTTTTTATTGGTATTTTTCTGATTTTTTCGAGTTTTAGGGGTCAAAATGACAACTTTCCCCGATGGCTTGGGGGTCAACAATTTTTTCACAGTTGTCCACTATTGTGAGGATGAAAAAAAACAATAAAATTTTTTGTCCCGCTTTTGGTTTGTGAGAAATGAATTTTTTATTGGTATTTTTCTGATTTTTTCGAGTTTTAGGGATGAAAATGACAACTTTCCCCGATGGCTTGGGGGTCCACAATTTTTTCACAGTTGTCTACTATTGTGAGGATGAAAAAATAGCAATAAAATTTTTGGTCCCGCTTTTTGTTTGTGAGAAATGAATTTTTTATTGGTATTTTTTCGAGTTTTAGGGGTGAAAATGACAACTTTCCCCGATGGCTTGGGGGTCCACAATTTTTTCACAGTTGTCTACTATAGTGAGGATGAAATAATAACAATAAAATTTTTGGTCCCGCTTTTTGTTTGTGAGAAATGAATTTTTTATTGGTATTTTTTCGAGTTTTAGGGATGAAAATGACAACTTTCCCCGATGGCTTGGGGGTCCACAATTTTTTCACAGTTGTCTACTATTGTGAGGATGAAAAAATAGCAATAAAATTTTTGGTCCCGCTTTTTGTTTGTGAGAAATGAATTTTTTATTGGTATTTTTTCGATTTTTTCGAGTTTTAGGGGTCAAAATGACAACTTTCCCCGATGGCTTGGGGGTCAACAATTTTTTCACAGTTGTCCACTATTGTGAGGATGAAAAAAAACAATAAAATTTTTTGTCCCGCTTTTGGTTTGTGAGAAATGAATTTTTTATTGGTATTTTTTCGAGTTTTAGGGATGAAAATGACAACATTCCCCGATGGCTTGGGGGTCCACAATTTTTTCACAGTTGTCTACTATTGTGAGGATGAAAAAATAGCAATAAAATTTTTGGTCCCGCTTTTTGTTTGTGAGAAATGAATTTTTTATTGGTATTTTTTCGAGTTTT